>NC_066520.1:7838908-7911408 GCF_024679095.1 Eriocheir sinensis
CACACATCAGACTCATCATGAACCATAGTAGATGTTTCTCACAAACCATTTCCTAGAAACCAAACATACCCAATGGCAAGAAGAGAGCAGTGTTAAAGACGACTGCTCTCTTCTTGCCAAGAGCTAGGTTTGGTTCATGTGAGCCACTCACCAAATACGTTCTAACACACTCAAGAAATGGTGAAGTTGTTTCTGTTTGTCAGAAACATCTGCAATGGTTCCTAATGAGTCTGGTGTGTGTGTGTGTTGTTATGCGATCCATGTGTTTATGTGGTTGAGTCAAGGTGGGTGGGTTGGCCGCGCACGCACAGTGGTGACAATGATAACTGGCACGGAGGAACCACAGGCACGCCACACCCACAACTGTTTCTTCCTTCCATTTAACTTCAGCAACAAGTCCATAACTTGGGTAATGGCAGCACAAGCCGCGACAGCCCTTACTTTAGCAGACGACGCCATGTTGATACAGGGCAAGTGCTTTGTTTACGTTGTGGATGTGGATACGGGCAACTGACCTTGGCCGTGTGTGACGCACACCAGGAAAAGTTGGAGTTGCCGGTTGCCCTAGCTGGCGCCAACGCGGTGGGAAGAAAAAGCACTGTGTGACACCAGCTTACAGATAACCGTGAACTCGCTCCCGGTTGGCCGTATGGGCGTTGCCCGTAGCCCCAACGGTTGGACGAAAACGGCCATTGTGACACCGCCTTAAGGCAGTGAAGCCGCTGATAGGGTGAGCGTCGGCGATGACGTCATCGGACTCCTAGTGAATCAGAAGCGTGTTTTCAGAACTGGCAGCCAAACGTAAGGCAGCTGCCTTCAACTGTGGCTTCAAAACGACCCGTTCTTTCTTCTCTCTCTCTCTCTCTCTCTCTCTCTCTCTCTCTTGCCATAGCCACAATGTTTGGAGGAAAACGTCCAGTGTGATACTACCTTTAAAGGTAGCATGCGTGACGCCGATGGTAAGTAGACGTGACCTGTATGTGTCAAAGCAGCGCGAAACTCCAGGTGATAATGCGCGAAAGCCGGAATGGTAAGAATTTAGGACTCTCTTTTCCCATTTTTTCTTCCTTTTAAGGCAAACTGTACTAAATCATAATCTACAAATTAAATTATTTCATTGTTTGCTGCACATTTATGTCAAGGTAACTTTGCCGTTCGATGTCTTGTTACCTACGAACATGCTTAAGATGAAGAAAAAGAAGATACGGAGGAGATTGAGGCAGGAAGAAAGCAAATAGAAATATGGGAGATATCGAAGCAGACAGGAATGAAGGACAGAAGGAAGGGACGAGGGAAAATTAAGACTGTCTTGCCATATCTGCAGCCCAACTCATGGGCTAGCTGTCACCCGACAAAGGTCCATGGTCCCTCCACGGAGGGACAAATCTAGAGATGGATGGATGAATGGATGAGGAAGTAGGAAGATGAAGGAGAAGGGAGGTCTGGCAATCCCCCGGCCGGGCGTCGGTGTTGCCATACTGCCCACACTTATCATATACCTCTCAAAGGGTGTATATCTCGTCATTTTATAAAGAAATGGGCTTCCTCTACTCGCAAAGTTATATTTCAAGTTGAAAAACGTGATTTATAAGCATTTATATGTAAGTATGATAATACCGTTAGCGCTTACTACACTCCCGAGGCAGTAGTTATTTAACAACAAATTTAGCGTCACACAGAGCGCGGTAAAGCTTCGTAAATCCACGCGCTAACCCGTGACGTCATCGATTAGTTGTTAGTTATTACCGCGCGAACTTTGTGAATCTCAGTGTTCTCAAAACTACGCACTAAGGGCCCAAAACTACGAACTAAGCCTTTGTGAATTCGGGCCCAGACCAGGATGCTAGCATTCTCCAGGATGAGCTTGACAGACTATATGATTGGGCAGGGAAGTGGCAGATGGAATTCAATGTCGGGAAGTATAGTATTCTGAGTGTAGGTAGGAATAACCCCTCACAGAATTACTCTTTAAATGACACTCCTTTGAGCAGGTCTGGGTGTGAGAGAGACTTAGGAGTCGTAGTGAGCCCTGACCTCCGTCCTAAGGCTCAATGCATTCAGGCTAAAAATCGTGCAAACAGGGTACTGGGTTTCATCTCAAGGAGCGTAAGCAATAGGAGCACTGAAGTCAACCTCAAACTTTACTTAGCACTAGTTAGACCTCATCTCGATTATATGGTTCAGTTCTGGTCACCCAATTATAGAATGGATAACAAGATGTTAGAGTCTGTACAGAGGAGGATGACAAAGATGATTCAGGGGGTGAGAAACTTGCCTTATGAGGACAGACTGAAGCATTTAAATCTACACTCTCTACAAAAGCAAAGGTTGCGAGACCTGATCGAAGTCTATAAATGGATGAAGGGCTTCAATAAAGGGGATGTCAATAGGGTTTTGGTTGTAAAAGAACCAAGTAGGACAGCAATAGATTTAAGTTAGATAAATTCAGATTCAACAAAGACATGGGCAAGAATTGGTTCACCAAAAGAGTGGTGGATGAATGGAATAGATTTGGCAGTCATGTTGTGGGTGCCAATACCATAGATACATTCAAGAAGAGGTTGGATAAAGTCAAGGACAGTGAGGTAGTGTGCAGTTAGGATTATTGGAGCTTCCTTGTATAGGCCAACTGGCCTCTTGCAGACCATACATTCTTATGTTCTTATGTTCTTATATATATATATATATATATATATATATATATATATATATATATATATATATATATATATATATATACAGTAGACCCTCTCGTATCTGGGTTAATAGAGCCACGGGGGCACCCGGATATGGGAAAAACCCGGATATGGAGTACGTTAAGTCTACAGACCTGAAAACCCAACTTTCGACCATGGCCTACCATACAAGCAACGACAGAGTACTGCATAGGTGCTTCTGTCCATACTCATACTGTGGTATGCCCCATGGCTTTGAAGCAAGTCAGTCTGCACCAGGGAGTGAAATGCGCATGAATAACATGCTCCGGGCGCTGAGAAAAGGGTTCGAGTAGCATCGCCATGGTTAGCACTCGCGGCAATCTCACCCTGGCTTATCGCAGTCCTGCTGCACCTTGGGGGGTCTGTTACTTGGGATTCAGCAATTAGGCGTGACAGCCTCAGCCGCTAACCCATTCTTGGGGTGCCTAGCCCCGTGTTCACAGGCAACAGCTAATGTTCTTCTGCTTGGCCGATCACAGCAGTGGGGCCTGGACCCAACCCAGAAAAGCCCGGGTATTTGTGGCAGCTTAAGGGGCGCACCTATGGGTCTCCTCCTGCACATATGGTACGTCCAATAGCTTTGAAATTGTAGTATGTTGTTTGTTGATGTAAAGAAATGATATTCTGCGAATTTCATCAAAATCGGGTGAGGTTTAGGAGAGACTCAAACAAAGCGTGTTTTTCATTTTTTTGTTTCACAGGCTTTATTTTTCAGTTAATCGCTTTGAAAAAAATACCATAGAAACTTTCTTTACCTATCTACAAAAATACCATAGAAACTTTGTTTACCTATCTACAAAAATACCATAGAAACTTTGTTTACCTATCTACAAAAATACCATAGAAACTTTGTTTACCTATCTACATTTTGTTGGAAGTGAATTTTTGATTTTTTGTTTTGTCTTCGAAGAAAAAAAATTACAATTTTTTGTCACTTATTATTTTCTCCACTCTGTGTCCCGTTTTCTTTTGACATTTTTGAAAATCCATTTCCAACAAAAAATCGCCCTTTAGTTGTAGTTTAAAATGATACCTAACAAAAGTCATTCAGACGTTTTACCGATTTTGTGAAATTATTTGAAGGTTAAAAAGATACTTTTCGAGATATCGGCTCCTAAAGATTTTTTTTTACATTTCTCCCTGTCTTGCCATTTGTATTTATCTGATTGGTATGAAATTCTCACATATGACTGTATATACCTTGTTGACTTACCTCAGAATGATAAGGCATCTGGTCCCCCTTTCTAAGAAAGTATTACTCACTCGCAGGTGAGGGTGTCAGAAGGCGCCACCTTCCTCATTGTGGCCAGGTAGCGTAAGTGCCGCGGGAGTGCCTTGCTTCTACACTACTCTCTTGCTTGTTTTCTGAGGTTTGGCCGCTCCATAAGCCCTCTTGATGTTGGTGACTTTTTCTGGTTGCCTTGCGCTTGTACATCATTTGTCGGGACGTTTTTTTGGCTGGAGAGGCGAGAAAAGTACGACATACTTTTCCTGTCTGTCTCTCGCTTGGCACTGGCGCGGTGGCACCTCTCTTCCTCCCCTGCCTCTCCGTGCGAAGAAGAGAGGATGACAGATGACAAAATTTACGAAGAAATAAAATATTCTAATGCAATTTTTACGTATATACGAATGATACCGCATATGTTGACAAGAGCGTCTTATGACGCGCATGTCCGACTATTACTCTAAAGCCCCCACAAGGAGGAGGGGTTTTAATTTTACGAAAACAAACCTCACCACATGGTAATTTAGGGTTTCCCGGCCACGCAGAGCGAAAAACATGTACTCGTCCGATTTTAAATATATTCGTCAAAAAATACCCCATAGGCGCGCTCCTTAACCGCCCAAGTCTGCACCATCGTCTTTACTATGTAGGCATTCTAGTAGACACAGCACTGCCACAAGAAACTTTTTACGGGTCCAGTTTTGTAAAACTGGAAGGCTGATCGTTCTGTGCTCTTCTTAGGTGCGCGCCCATGGCTTTATCATTGTATAGCTGCGTTAGCAGCCTCTTGGCTACGAGCACCGCAGGCTTTACCACCCGGGTCAATCAGAAGGCATACCAGAGCGATACCTGAAGCGGTCCGGGCCGGCAATGAGCATCAAGTGCTCTAAGCAGGCTTCTAACCGGATGCCCAGGCAGGCACCCCAGGGCGCTACCCTTTTAAGCCCGGCAATGAGCCTGAAGGCCCACAGACACCGGGCAAGTATGCCAGGCCGCCCCACTCTGAGTGTGTGTGGGGAGGATTACCAAGGAGTCAATGACAACCTGGCGCATCTGCTTGCGTGGTGATCTGTTGCTGTTTAGTTACACTATGTCGCCCTTGTGAGCCAGGGGGGCGGGTACCCTCTGCACAGTGCATCCAGTGAGACCACGGGGAGGCCAGCCACAAGAAGTAACTACGATTTACAGCCAACCCGCACCTCCAGATCGGGCTGGCCCACGGGACTCCCGAACCCCTGCGGGGCCCTTTACTCGCCTTACCGTAAGCATGGTAAAATCCTTCTTTCACATGTCGGACTGAGGGCGGTACTTACCCGCATTTCTTATTCCACCCTCACTCCCGTTCTGTTCTGTTCAGCCCACCTGATGAAAATATTTTCCCTGATCCTTGTAGTTTCCATTCAAATGAAGAACGTATTTACACCACAAGAAAGTCTCATGCATCAATCCAGGGAAGGTAAATGTTATGAAAAATGGCCAAGTGTTTGTGAGTGTTGGTACTGACAGAGCTTAGGGTATCAGCCGTTACGTAGGTTAGGTTTAGTTAGTTAAATTTATTCAGCACGCGGTGTCGGGCGGCAGAAATATGAAGCGCAAGATGGGGCAGGTTGGTGGCAGGGTGGCCCATTACACCGGCTAGTGTTGTGAGAAATATTTCCTCGCAGAAATAAGTCGCTCTGCTGTCCACCACGCATGTGCATTGGGGAATACACAACAGGAAAAAACATTAAATTACCTGGTTTTGTTCTAGTTTGTCCACTTGTGATCTTTGTGAGTGGTTAGTAAAATACAGAAACAGTAAGGTAGTAGAACTTCTCTCTGCGAGCTATTTTGCAGCAGCAGCGACGGGCGGCGGCGTGTCCACAATAGGCATTGAAAAGTAAATCATATAGTGATTTAATGATTTAAAGCAGAAACAGCTAGCATATCATTTCATAACACACCGAAAAAAATAAATAAATAAATAAAAAGAAAACTTGTCTGCCAGTGCGAGATACGCAAACTTGTAAATTTTTTTCCATACCCATAAAATACAACCCCCCCCCGTAATGCCCCACTGCCAACCTGGCAGCCTCAGTGCTTTGCAGTGTGCTGAGCAGCCATACAAACAACATGCAGACAACATATACAATAAAAAGATACATATACCTACGTTTATTAGGTTAGTCGGTATTATTGTACGTATTTTTAAGTTTGTGCTGCTTATAACAGACTTTTGGCATTAACGGACTAAGTTCTCCCCAGTTAGTCTGTTATATCGAGGGTTTACTGTATATATATATATATATATATATATATATATATATATATATATATATATATATATATATATATATATATATATATATATATATATATATATATATATATATATATATATATATATATATATATATATATATATATATATATATATATATATATATATATATATATATATATATATATATATATATATATATATATATATATATATATATATACATGAATATTTACCTAGCTGCATTGGCCTAGTTGTAGTTTAAAGGATTTGAACCATGCTCATATCACAGAATTGTCTTTAATGTACTGTCATGAATTTTGGCAAACATTGCAGCCTCTGGAGCTCCTACCTTGAGTGCCAGACTGTATGAGTGGCATCACATCAACAAGAGCCACAAGTGCCTGGTGGAGACCCAAGTAGTCCAGGTTTGGAAAGAGTGCCAGCCTCTCATTGTCTTGTGTCCGGTGGTGGAGCAAGTCCAGCGGTCGTGCCTGAATGTCCCGCAGCAATCCTGATGGAGAAGCAGTAATCTTTAGCTGTTCTTTGCTTTTTTTAGTAAGTTTTCTGGCTTGTAAAACGAATAAGTTTACAGGGAAATAAACAAGCAAGTAAACAATAGAGTAAAAACAACTTTATAAGGAACAATTAAGAAATATTTGACACAATACAGAGTACATAACTGTAAACACTTCTTCAGGTGATTCTAAAACATGAATAGCACTGTTAATGAATAATCATAAACTATAGACATTATAAATGGCTAATTTCAAAAGCCATTCCAAAGTCAGATGCCAGCACAGATGATTTACAATCTATCACCCCGTGTTATTATAAATAACAACAACAAGGCACAACCATTTTTAGATTAGAGACACTAGTGTAGAAAGACTAAGTACACTAAAACAAGGTAAAGTATGATTACTTTGCCTATTCAGACACACCCTACCATTAATTAAGTACTCACATTAGGAGAAAAAACAACCCTGCAAAATTTCTCTGAGGTATAAAATGTAAAAACAGATGCTTCTCACCTTACAATGCTGGGAGGTATCAGATAGGAGTGAGAGCCTGGTAAGTATGAATTGGCAAACATGCCCTATATACAGACACAGAGTACTTACCAAGAAGTGTCTGGGAGAAGTACTTGAGGGTGTTGGCAATGTCAGTGCCAGAGGGAGGTGGCACCACCCCATGCAGAAGCCGTAAGTGATAATCCGTCAAGTTACGGATCTTGGCTGTGACTGACAGGAGAAAATGTGGTGTTGAGTAATAATAGACAGCAGCCGATGTTTCCCTTTTTGTATCAAGTTTTATTAAATGTTCAGCTATAGTATTTCTGAATGTTAGATATTTATTACCCGAGAAAGAGGTACTACACATATATAATGCTGCTAGCTATAAAATCAAAGCTTTATCCTTTCCACTTTTCATTTGATATCCAATTCCCAAAATACTCCATTTAACCATGTGTTACAATACAGGAATGTCTGAGCATGAGTGAGGTTTAGAGAGAGAGAGAGAGAGAGAGAGAGAGAGAGAGAGAGAGAGAGAGAGAGAGAGAGAGAGAGAGAGAGAGAGAGAGAGAGAGAGAGAGAGAGAGAGAGAGAGAGAGAGAGAGAGAGAGAGAGAGAGAGAGAGAGAGAGAGAGAGAGAGAGAGAAAAAAACTAGGGAAAAAATATCATAGGAAAAAGGTTCTCACAAGCTGCTGCACGGGTTCCCATGGCGGTGGTGGAGGTGTAGATGAGGACCTTAGTGAAAGCCTGCTGGTGTCACATTGCCTCTGCAATCCCTCTTCTACCACTGTTCCTCATCCTAGAAAGTGGAGTAATGAAAGATATGATTAGATTCCATGAACTTTTTATTTATATGCTTTGTATATTTGTGTGTATAAACAGTAATACAGTTCTGTCTCCAAGTTCGCGATAAATAGGTCGACGTTGCAGGTCGCAAACATTGAAATCATAAACTTTGAACCATTATTCTTATGGGGAAAATTGAAAACCGTCGACATCTTGAGTTTGGCCACCCATCCGGGTGGCCTAGCGCATGTGTGCAGATGCCCCCAGCCGCGCGCTGGGCCCGAACAGCTGACGGGCGGCTGATGATGGTGATGGTGGAGATGAGTGTCGGCGGCATGGCCTTTGCATCGGCGCCACCTGAACGGTGTTTTTGTCGAGGCCCGTGTGTATGTGGCTGTGTCGGTTGTGGGTTTGGGCTTCTCAATTTGCCGTTTCTTGTTTTCCACATGTTGCACGGGACCCCTTTCTTTTCTTTCATCTCTTCTTTTTGAAAAAGAGATGTAAGAAAAGAAAGGGGTCCATTGCAACATGTGGAAAGTGAGAATTGGCAAATTGAGGATCCTGGGCCCACAATGGGCACAGCCACACACATGTGGGCCCCAGTGAAAATGCCGTTTGGGTGATGCCGATGCCGGAGCCATGCCGCCGACACTCATCATCACCATCGCCATCATCAGCCGCCTGTCAGCTGCTCGAGCCCAGCGCGCGGTCATGGCTGCTCCCACACATGTGCCTGGCTGACCAGATCCCACTCACCATGCTTCCTGTGGCCAATGGAAAGCCCCAGGGGGTGGGTAAGAGCGAGAATGGGAGTCAAGGACCACAACAAGGTGTGAAAAAAAACAGTTTTAGCAGCCTTTTCCTTTTCCTCTCGGGTCATATCGCAATTTCAGTTTTCAATAAAAATCTATTTTATGGGGTCCTTATCGCAAACTCGGTGAATCGCAAACTTGAAACTCACAATCCTGGAGACAGTACTGTACCTCGGTTTAACCTTTTCACACACCAAAAGTTTAATAAGTTTCTCTTTCCACTGCGACATCCGTCTAGGGCTCCCTTGGGGGCCTTGCAGAATGGCCTGACCATGTGGTAAAATTTTTTATATGTTATCGATTTCACCCACGAGTATTATTTTTTCCTGGCATTATTATATATCATTGGTTTTGGAAAAGATTATTCTGCCTTCTGAAAAAAAAATCAAGAAATGCAAATAAATAACAAAGTTTACCGACTCTGAGAAAAAACAATTTAAAGGGACAACAGTTGCGCTCAAAGAATAAAACAGCACTGCTGCAAGTTAATGTGGAGCCGCGAGTGCTGATGTGTTTACTGCTTGCCAGTTGATGAAGGAGTGAACAAAAACCAACCATGTGGGTCTGATGCGATATTTTGAATTTCTCCCGACAGATGGCGTGGCTTTCGCTCTTCTCTGTTTCCATCGGTTAAATTATCCTTGCTCTTTAATTATAATTCAGCAAGGGCAATTATTTATTACAGGTAACTCTTGATTTACACGAGTATTGTGTCCTTGAAGAGGTTGCGTAAATCAAAAACAATGTAAATCAAACAAGAGGTAGGTTTCTATCGAAAAATAAATATTCACTTCATTTAGTGGAGAGAGAGAGAGAGAGAGAGAGAGAGAGAGAGAGAGAGAGAGAGAGAGAGAGAGAGAGAGAGAATATCCATATCACTGAGATATCCACTCAGGCACTCAGTCTCAGCCTCACTCGTGTGAGGAAGAAATGAGGGACACCATGAGCGACTGGCTAGCATTGGTACCGGTACCGAGCAGTCTGGTACCGGTTCTGTACCGTATAGCTGGTACCGTTTGTACCGGTAATGGTACCGGTACCTGCCCACCCCTATTGTTGAGTAGTGTGGCAGCGTGGGTACTGTATTGTTGTTCAAGTGGCGTGCGGGAAAAACTGAGCTCAGCTGTGTGGCCGCGGCGCCGTGTGAGTTCAATTGCGTGAGACATCTGGTGGCCACTCCATAAAATATCGCGTATAGGTGAAAAAACGTGTAAATTAAACATTTATATGGATTTTAGACCCTGCGTTATTTCGAAAACGCGTAAACCAAACAAGCGTAAATCAAGAGTTACCTGTATTTCATGAAAGGAAACACTTCAATATTGTTATTCCTTTCATAGTTAATATAGTTAGTTATTTAGGCAGTGATTAATCTGATTCTGCCACGGTCTGGGAGCCGATGACCGAAGTATTTAAGTACCATCCAAGGCTTATTTGAGCTCAGACGATACTCATAGTTGGCTTGAACCCTCAGCCCGAGACTAATTTCATAAGAGAAATAGTTAATTCGTTTAATCCCCCGGTTAACTGGCCTAATTCCTAACACATTCCCCAGAGGAGATGGCGATTCCCCAAATCGCAATTAACCGCTTCGAGTAATCATTTATTTAATTAATTAATTATTTATTTATTTAGAGATAAGAAATGTGGACTAATTTAGTAAGAGAAAAAGAGTGGAATGCAACTAATGGGGGTTGAGATCATTGCACATCTCATCCAAATAGACTTGCCCTCACCCTTTCCTCACCTTGTAGGAAGGTGTAGCATTTTTTACTAATCATCCTCACCTTGCAGGAAGGTGTAGCATATTTTTTAATCAATCCTCACCTGGGAAGGTGTAGCATATTTTTTAATCAATCCTCACCTGGGAAGGTGTTCCATAATTTTTAATCAATCCTCACCTGGGAATGTGTAGCATATTTTACCCTGATAATTCTTACTACCCAAAATTAATCCTAAGTCTTCAGCCTTAGTAGGTGAAGTACTGAAACAACCAAGATATTTACAAGAGAGTAGACATTTATTTTATTTTATAGGTCTACTTGGAAGCTTGGATCTTTTACACAAAAATGTTTTATGTGATTCAGAAAGGAACTTTATTTTTGGCGAATTTAAAAAAAAAATTTATGCGATTCGAGTAAAAAGCTCATGTAGACAATTCTGTTTTGACCCAAATCGCGTTGTGGTGCATGAAAGGGTTGAGTGTCTTAATTTATGAGCATTTTGATTTAAGAGCTAAAGAAATCTTGAAAAATGCCTTGGTTAACATCAATGAGCATCCTGTTTGTACAAGCCGAAGACATGAGTGTGGGTTTCCTTTGTTTGCTGTAAGATGAGAACACTCAAAGTGGAAAACAATGGGAATGGGGTCTCAAGTTGGTGTCACACTGGGCCTTTTTCCTCCAACCACGTTGGTGTTAGGCGCAACCGGCAACTCCAACTTTTCTGGGTGTGCGTCACACCCATAGCTGGGCGTTATCGCGATAAGTTATCGCGATACTTTATCGCTGATAACAAAATCGGGTTATCGGCCATCCGCTACTTTTCTAAATATATATCGGTATCTTCGTTACCTTTGTAACCAAACTAGCGATAATCGCTGCTTTTTTCTGCCTCAGAAAAAAAAACCCGTCTCCTCCCTACTGCGCATGCGTGGTCCGGGCGCCCGGTGTTGTATGAAAAAACTTCAGGGTATGAAATATCTTCGGTGAAGAGATTTCATACTTAAGTCATCAACATTAAAACACTAAGTTAGGTTTTATGTTAGACTCAAAAGTCAATATATCAAAGAAAAAATCATTTAACTTTGCCCCCAAAATGATCATTCACTGCCTCAAATTTGATATTCCATATTCGTTTGTGAGCATGCCATGGTATTGAAGGCACCCGGTATTGTGTTATTTGGTGTCCCATCGTCAAAAGCTGGCGCTTTTGTTTACAAACACTGGTCTCTCGTGAACTGCGCATGTTCAGACCAGTAAGCAAAACCCTGTACAGTCTCACAAAGCTTTTTAACACATTAAGAGTTGCTGGAAGGCTGAATCAGACATACAGTACCACTATCCTCGCTGTTTCTAGAACGACACTCTGTACATATAAATACAACTCGTACATAGTGTCGTTCTAGAAACAGCGGGGATGGTGGTAGTGGTACTGAATGTCTGATTCAGCCTTCCAGCAACTCTTACGGTTAAAAAGCGCGCTCGTGTCTGCTGATATTTGTGCTCTAGTGTGCGATCTTTGTGTTTTCAGCACTATATTTATATATTATACTACATTATTTATATTATTTATTTTCATATTATTATAATATATTATTTATATTATTTATCACTGCTATTTGCTAGTAAAATTAACTTTGTTCTGTATAAAATAGCACGTAAAATGATTTTTGTTAATATTTTTGGGATATGGGACACATAAATGGGATTCACATTGACTTAAACGGAGAAATTAATTTTGGTTTAAGTTTATGATTTTTTTGGTCTGTAAGCCAAAAAAAATTTAAAGGTCATGTTTTTTCCATATTATCTTATATCACATTTATAACTACCGTATTAAAAAAGAAAAGAAAAATCAAGTAAATGAAACCAGATATCAAAAAGTAATCACATACATTTGTTAGGATAATAGGAAAGTATATTATATGCGAGTAAGAAAGAGATTGGTGAACAAATGACAGAGGAATTGGAAGTCAAAGTTTTTTTCAAAAAGCAAAAAATAAATCTTTAAAAAATGTATTTTTTGGTCCGATCGTGAAATAATATGATTATGGTACTGATATACGCAAAACATCGCCTAATCATGACTGTAGGTGCAATTTAAAACTTCACCATACTCTTACCTTCAGAATGGAAGCTAGTCTTTAGTACTCACAGAGAAGCTGTCAAATATCTAAGGGAATTTTGTAGGATTTAGTAAGGTGAGGACTGAAGAGGCTTGCAGCGAGTTTTAAATTGATTCACTGTGCTGAGCATTCTTGAGGACCCTGTAGAAAATTTGGGATACCTACGAATGTGAAACTCTTCAAGTTACAAAGAAGTGCAAGGAGTGGTTTTATCCTTGGGAAGACATTGGAAAATACTGAAAAGAGTAGTAGCATGGTCAGACTTGGTGAAACTAATATAGAGCTCTGTCACAGGACTAGAGCTTTCCTAAAGAGAAACAAGGAGAGGTAGTACCTCAAGAGTCTTGCTGAGGATGTTGATGGTCATTTCAATACAAATAACCATCAACCAACTACCTGAGTCCTGAAGTAACTCTGCTTTGATCCTCCCTCTCAGCTGAGAGCTACACAAATAGAAGATAGTTGCATTATGTCCGACATGGATGGGCAAAGGGCTTGGTGGACTGTGGTTTTTGAGGAGCTGTGTATAATGGACCCTCTGAGCAGGCAGCTCCCAGCCACTGGGTTACAAACTTACAAATAGTGAAAGGCAAAGTTGGGGGCATGTGCTGTAGCTGCATGTTGCCCCAGTGCGTATCTCTAACTCATTGTTCCTTTAGTCTGTGGTGAATGAGAACCAATTACCCTGGAAGAAAGGGCAAATGAGATATTCAGGTTACTATGGCTTAACTTCCTCAGGTTTTCCCTGGTACACATTTGTCAACCAGCCCAAAAGGGATGAACACCTTGGGGGAATGTGTGCCGACTGCCCATGGATTTGTAGCTGTACCATGGAAGTGAATGCTGCATTATCAGTGGATCACCTTAACAGTTTTAAATAATAAAAGATAAGTATAACCATGAAATGGCAGAGGCCTTAAGTGAAAAATGGGAAAGTGTCAAAAGATAATACAAATATTGAAAAAGTTTTTGGAACATTTAAAGAAATAATGGTAACTACAACAAAAAAAGTGTAAGGGATGAAAGTGGTGAGAGATGGAAAAAGAAAAGGAAATTCATGGTGGACAGAAGAGATAAGGAGGATAGTAAAAGAGAAAAGGGAACTTTTTAAGAAAACTCAAGAAAGAAATGTGGCTGAACAAGTAAAAAGGGAAAGGAAAAAGAAATATAGAGAATGCAAAATGAAATTAAAACAAGCAATAAAAGAAAGTAAGAAGAGAGTTGATGAAGATTTTGGAAAAAGACTAAGTGAAAAATATAACAGGAACAGGAAATCATATTGGAAAGAAGTAAAAAATGAAAGAAATGCAGAAAATATCTCCTCAAGTAAAATAAATGAAGTTATGGATGAGAATGGAAAGATGTTGAAAGACGGGGAAGCTGTGAAAGAGAGATGGAGAGAATATTTCAAAAACTTGATGAATTTTGAGGATGGACGTCCAGCAGCTGTAACAGCAGCAGTTTTGAGTAGAGGTAGAGGAGGAGTATATAAAGAAAGAAGTATAACATATGAAGAAGTAAATCAGGCAATAAAAAGATTAAAAAAATGGAAAGGCAGCAGGAATTGATGGAGTCACAGCAGAAATGTTGAAGTGTGGAGGAGATGTAGTTGTTAAATGGATGGTCAAGATATGTGAAGTAGCATGGGAAGGGGGGGGGGGGCAGAATGGACGAAAGCCATCATTGTCCCAGTTTACAAGGGGAAGGGCAGGAGAGGGGAATGTGGGAGCTATAGAGGTATAAGTCTCCTGAGTATACCCGGAAAGGTATATGGAAAAGTCATAATAGAGAGGGTGCATAGACTTACAGAAGAGAAAATAAGTGAATAACAAGGAGGCTTCAGGAAGGGAATGGGATGTGTGGATCAGATATTTGCCTTCAGGATGGTACTAGAAAAAATAATAGCAAAAGGAAAGAAACTATACGCTGCCTTCATGGATTTGGAAAAAGCTTATGACAGAGTCGATTGGATTGCATTGTGGGATGTTTCAAAGATTTATGGTGTGGGAGGAAAACTGCTTAGTGCAATAAAGTCTTTCTATGAGGATGCATCTGCATGTGTCAAAATTACTGGAGAAATAAGTGAACATTTTGAGATAAAAGTGGGCTTAAGAAAAGGGTGCGTCATGTCACCATGGTTATTCAATATTTATATGGATGGTGTTATTAGAGAAATTAAGGGCAAAGTTGGAAAAGTTGGAGTAAGACTGTTCAATGAGGGAAGGAAGTGGGTACTGAATTCGATACTGTTTGCTGATGACACGGTGCTCATTGCAGAAAATGAAAGTGACCTACAAAATTTGGTCAGTGTTTTTGATAGTGTCTGTAACAGGAGAAAGCTGAAAGTATATGTCAACAAAAGTAAAGTGATGGTTTGTGAGCGAAGTAGAAGTGAGGTTGTAGATTTTTGTATGCCCATATAGAGTGGGAATTAAATGTGTAAAAGAATGCAAAATAATTTTGAATGGTGAAGAAATGGAGGAGGTCAATGAGTTTAAGTACCTTGGATCAGTTATGTGTAAGCATGGTGGTACGGAGGGAGAGATAAGAGAAAGGGCATTGCAAGGAAGAAGGGTGGTAGGGTCTTTGGGATGAATCGTGAATGGCAGAAGTGTGAGCATGGAGTTAGAGGGATTTGAGAAATACAATAATAGTACCAACCCTCACATATGCAAGTGAAATGTGGGCCTGGAATGAAAGTCAGAGGTCTAGAGTGCAGGCAGTGGAAATGAGTTATTTGAGGAGTGCTTGTGGTGTGAGTAGAATGTATGGAATGAGTAATGAAAGTGTGTACGAGCATTTTGGAATGTGTCACAGGGGTGAAAGGAAGAAGTGTGGAGTGGTGGAAGAAGTGAAGCGACAGACTTTAAAGTGGTTTGGCCACATGGAGCAAATGGAGGAGAGTAAGATGACCAGAAGGGTGTATGTGAGTGAGATAGAGGGAGGGAATGCTAGAGGACGACCTCCAGTGAAATGGAGGGATAGGGTGCAGGAGTATGTTAGGGAGATGGGGGAAAGATCTTTGAGAAACTTTGAGCAGGCAAGAAGGCAGTGTCTGGATAGAGAAAGATGGAAGCTCTTCTGCCGTGGGCATCCCCTGGTGGGAGCTCCTAGGAGCAGGCGTCGATGAAATGATGATGATGATGAACAGTTTTATTCCAGTGGTTGATACACTATATATTTCTTCCTTAGATTTTAAAGTACTACTAATCACTGGTATTCATGATCATCACAAATTATTACAAGAATTTTGGGGGGTCTACTATTTTTAACTGGGTGTTATTTTGGAGTTTTACCCACTCTTGGTTATTTGATTCTGATTACATATACTGTTAAGGAAAGACCAATCAAGTGAGTACTTGATCACCTCTACTACAGAATAACACCCAGTTAAAAGGTGGGCCCCCAAACTCATGTAATAATTTGTGATGATAATGAATACCACTGCTTAATAGTACTTTAAAATCTAAGGAAGAAATATATATTGTATTATCATTGGAGTAACTCTGCCCTGAGGTTTACTAGAGGGTATAGCAATTGCTCTAACATATAAGCATTTAACGATTAATACTTATTCAAAACACAGAACTACACCTTCAAAGTAACATTAATTTCCTGCTAGAATAATAAGGTGGCAAGAAAGACGAGCAGACTGAGGCTCCTGGTGGCTCCCCTTAATTACTACCGTGACACCTGGGGCAGGCCTGACCTCACCCCCCCGGTAAGCCTTGACGGGAGAGGTGACAACTGTCCTAAACGCTTGCTAGGCACTAACGGATATCCATGGCATGTGTCCTGACCTAATTTAACGGGGGGAAATCCGCCATTACCTGGAGAGGAAGGAGAGATGAGGAGGTGTTCTGCTCATGCCCAGACGCGCCAGCCGCAGCCTCCCTCCAGCCGCTACCTGTACCTGCGTCTTATACTCTTATTAATGTCATGGCAACCCTATGTCTTTATTAATTTAGTTAGAATACACCACAGACCGCGAAAAGCATGCACTTAAAGCTTTCTTAGTAACGAGTGATATGCGGGAGCGGTATAAATTGAATAGCTTGAGTGATGACACCATTAATCACGTACGTTCTGCGATGATACACAGAACATTGAGCACATGCCAATGAAGCTCTCTCAAATGCCGTTTATATTTATGGGTAATGCTAGTGTATTGAGTGGTAGTAGCCCATGGAAAAATGAGTTAAGTTGAAGCAATGTCGACTTTTGGCAGCTCCCCGCCTCGTTTGATTAGGGTCTGATTAAACATTTCGGCGCCCAAGTACACATGTATGACAAGGCTTTCGTAGGAGTTGTGGGCATTTCCAAGGGTATTTTTATGGCTCTGGATGTAGTTTGACCCTCCTTCTGTATCAGGAATCTCAAATAACACTCATTAGAACCCGATTGATCTCCTTTTCAGCCTTTGGAAATTGGTGGCATGAGAGCCGGAAGCGTCTGAAAATATGGACCTCCCCAGGCTGGCTATCCCTCTTGTCTATCTCGAGTGGCCCAGCATCAATTTGTCAAGGGGTTGGCTTTGCCCAGGGAGGGAAACTGTGTTGTTGCTACTGAAGATCAATAAACAAAAGCTGCGTACAGGCTCACAAGTACCATGAATCTATAAATAACACTCATTAGAATCCGACTGATTCCTTTTCCCTGAAGCGTTTGAAAAAAATACGGACCTCCCCATCTCGAGTGGCCCAGTGGCTCAAGTTGTCTATAAGAGGGGAAAGTAAGTTCATGGAAAGAAAACTGCCAGACATGCGTACAGGATAGGCGAAGATATAAGATAACTCGGCCAAACTATAGGGATTTACCTGATTTAACTGCAGGAGTAAACTTTTGACTTCCCATGAAGTTATCATGAAGTCATTGATTAATAGTGATCCCCTCCCTTGCTCCAATGCTCAAGGGGAATTACCCTTATTTTTAGCTGCGATTGTACGGATTATACTTCAATACTTGTCTTTCATCACTTACACAGTCCCGGGACACTGAAATGCTATGTAAGCTATGTAAAGAAGAGCAGTTGGGGTGAAATATGTCATTCCTTTTAGCTGTGTTCAGTGGCGTAACAGACTGACTGGAGGCCCCTGGACGAACTTTTGTTCGTGAAATTTTGCCGGAGGTAAGCGAAGCAGCGCCATGGCCCGCGGGCTGGTAGTCGGCAGTAAAAAAAAAAAAAAAAAAAAAAAAAAAAAAAAAAAACACAGCGCACAATTTTCAATAGCAAAGCAGTCTCATGGAAAACTGGTCAAACCTGTAGTATGTGCATAGTTCTTTGGTAGTTAGTTTATTATTATTAGGTATTATTACTATTATTATTATCGTTATAGCAAATTATATTAATATTATTTCAGCCTATTATATTAAAATTAATGTAGGTAACCTATTATATTATTATAATTACTATATCCTATTATATCATTAATATATCCGAATGTTATATTTTATATAGGTAGCCTATTATATTAATATTATTTTAGCTTATCATATTAACATTATTATTATAGCCTATTATAATATTACTACTGTGTTCAGATAGCTGGGAGCTATACCTATTCGGGATGAAGTAATGAAGTTAACCGGCAATAGTAACTATTAATTATGTTATTTTTAGTTGTCAACAATATAATATTCATGCAATAAATTATCAAAATCGACTACGTCAGTCAGTCATGACGCAGTCGGTGTAAATGGAGAAACATATATTTACAGGCACAGCACCTCGAAGGTGGCACCTGGTGGTGTAACTTTTGGCGTTGTGCATCACAACGCCAGCTGATCAGTTTCCCACATGGACCATGGTCACATAATATATTTATCGTGCGTATTCAAGTTTTCAAGTCACGGATCCGCAGAGGGCCGCATTTGGGCGGTATAGTATGCGGGGATTGTGCGGGGGGCTCAGGAGGTTGGGAAGGGATTATGATTTGGGTTTGGACTTAGGATTAGGGTGAGAATTGGGTACAATCTCCATATCTTTTAAACATGCAGCCCTTACATTATACGGTTTATACAACACAAATCCAACAAGTCCATTATAATCACTATTCAGCACAAAAATTGTTAAAATAGCAGGATCCAGCCACGCATCATACCACTCAATACAGAAACACCACTGCAAAATTCATCGCACTTTGTATGTGGCAATGACCGGGATTTTGTCACTTTCTGAGCGACAATGATCACTCATCATTATACAGCATGCTGAATGCTGATAAAACACAACACAATGTTGTTGCTCGTATTCACTATAATATCAGTCAGTCGGATTCTTACCCATCAGCACATAAGTTATTAAAATACAGAACCCACCATGAACTATGCCATGCACCGTGTGGCTATCAGCCAGCCATGTTTCTCATTTCAAAGATCAAGTCAACACTGCAAAACTCATCACAAATCATATCTCTGGCAACCACCGGGTTTTATCACTGTCTGACAATGATCAGTGGTTATTACAGGACATGCTGATATACACAACACAACTTTGTCCTGATATTTCACTCTGAAAACCGCGAAAAATACCGATCCCACACAGTGAAAGTACCATTCAAACATGTGGGAGAGGGGAACTGGTAATGAGTTCTGATTCCAGTGTTGTCACTGTTGTTTGTTGCAGTGCTGACACATTACTTATTGTATTTTAGCTAAAATGAAAATATTATGAAGGGAAAAGCAGTAAATTTAGGGAAAGTAAAAAGATATTTTCACATTATTTTTGTTGGTTTTATTTCTTTTACTAATTTATTTGTTTTTTAATTATTGCCTCATCGGGGGCCCCCTGAATACCCAGGGCCTGAGGCTGAAGCCTCCATGTAAATCCACTACTCTCTCTCTCTCTCGTCCCAGGACCTCCGAAGCCCCTGCATGGACCTCCGAGGCCCTTGGACTTTGTCTACCCCTGTACTATAGGTGTTACGCCACTGGCTGTGTTCTGTGACATGGGGAAAATATAGAGGATAAAAATATCACTACAGTAGTATTGAAATTTAATACATATGGCTGCAGATCATATAAATAATCAGACCTTAATGTTTTTATTAAATGCTACTAAATCGAAAATTTTACAACAAATACCCAATGCTTCCATTGAATTAGGGAGCCAAGAGATCATCATTATTTTTTTTCATCCAATTTAGGGCCGCTTTCACAGTCGTTTTGTTTGTTTTGATCGTTACCAATGGTGCCGATCGACGCTATAGTTTTCCATGTGAAACTGACCGATGGGGTAGTGGCGGCTGCAGAGGAAGTGAGAGGTGTTGAGAGTGTGTGGTAGGGTGCGGGGCTGGGCTAACCCCGCAGCCACCACTACCCCATTGGCCAGTTTTCAGTGGAAATACTATAGCAGCAATCGCCGCCATTGATAACGATCAAAACAAACAAAACGACTGTGAAAGTGGCCCCTAGTGGCTGAGATTAGTTGATCTGCAGCACCAGTATTTAAACAGGGCCTACTCTACAGTCCTTGTTTCACTGAGTTACTACATTACTTTTCATATTTTATTGTAACAGATTTTTACAACAGATCCAGCCACAGAAAATAATATCAACAATAATATAAAAGATACATAAGCTTACACTTGTATTTTCAAGTGGCCAGGGGTGAGGCAAGGACAGGTCAATACTGCAATCTCTTAGTGGTCTAGAGGTATATATCAAAACTTATGAAGTTTATGTGTTCTTCCTTCTATAATATATTGATGTCAAATTTAAGTATACACTTGCATAACAACCACATTTCTACCTGAGTCATGAAACGTGATCATAGTGCATTCACTTTCAGTGCACCATAAAAAGATCATAAGAGGGCTGGATGAGGCCTGGAACCAATGATGCATGTGTGGATTAAACATATATTGGTGGAACAACTGGATAGGCACAACCACATCCAGAGTTAGGTATAACACATAGCTATTGAATTATCCAAAGCCTCAGTTCAATGAGAAAAACTTTCAGCATAAAGAGTAAAAATCCCTGTTCATGATATAGACCAACTGACCTTCCTATGTCATGACTTTAGGTCCATCATACTAGCATCACAAAAGGGCCAGGGCTAGTCAGCAGGATGTACATAGTACATCCTGGAATATTATATCACCAACCCAGGATATACATAATACATCCTGGAATATTCTACCGTTAACCCAGGATGTGTATAATACTTTCTGGCATGCAGGAACTTAAAGAATGAATTAAGAAAATTAGTATGCCAAGGTTTTCGATTTTAACTTTCTGTACCTAAGATGTGCATTTTACAACTGTACATTAATATAGGACTTCCAAGGCTGCTGAAATAGAGAGGCCAGCACTGTACAAATACTGCACTCTTCCTAGAGATAATGAACTAGCAAGTGCTACCCCTCATAACAGAAGCTCAGAAAGTTCCCATTTTCAGCTCAGTACAACTTATGGTAAGCTTGTACCAATGCTCATTTGCAGGCAATGTGTTAAATGTTATAATCATGCAAGTGAAAGTTTGTTTTTCATATACCATTGATTTCCTGTATCCAAAGTAATACTGTGACATAAACTGCTGCTCTAAGAAAACAAACACACAATATAAAGCACCAAGATATCTTTGTTGGTTTAAAAGATATGGCATCCTGAACATTGAACTATTTTTTTTCTTCATCTTTTATATGTGGTGTTTTTTTCTGGTTGCTCCCCCTCATAGGCTCATATTTTGATGGTTGGTGCCCCACTAAGTGTATTCACAGAGGTGGCCACAGCCAGCTGGACATGCCCGGTTGGTTGCCATCCACTCTTTGATGTGGTGAAGGTGGCCACCATGAGAGCAGCCTTGGCACCACACAAACAGACCACGCACCAGACCGTGACACAGGGCACATCGGGCTGACACACGTCCACACTATGGGGATAAGTTAAAACAGAAATTCTGTTTGAGATTAAGTTAAATAATTCATATAACAACCACAGCAAAAAAGCTTGAATCTACTACAAATACCATGAATAATATATGACAAACGTATAACAAGCAAACGAGCTTCTTTTCACTGACACTGAGCAAATTTTATACTAACCTTACGGCAGAGCAGACTGTTTTTCCTTAAAGTTTGATTACAGCGGCCACACTGCAATGCAACCACAGTAGACTGTTGGTTGAGCTGCTGGACTGATGGCAATCCAGCTGAAATAATGGTGTTGATCAAGCTATATACTAAATCCTCTTTTGCAATAAGTGAAAACTGTCTTCTGTCCCTGAGACAAGGGGTTTAACAATACATCTTTCTGTCCACCTATGGGCTTCATACGAGTATGTAGCAATTACGAAGATGTAGCTCTTATGTAAAAGTGTAAACATACTTTCTTGATCATAAGGCTTAATGGGTAGGAAGTATGAATTGCTTAGAGTCAGCAGAATAGCACCAGGACTACTAAATAATTATAACCAGTGGCCTTGCAAATTAATAAAACAGATACCTGTGACATTATTAATAATTTGAAACAAAATCAACTATAATTATAATCAATGGTATTCATCACTGTTGCCTGCATATTATTGATACTGCCAATTACTGCCTATGCGTAGGCTATCATATATTATCCATGAAATTGGACACCATGTGACAACAGGTTGCCAAGCATGATAATGCACCCCTCAGACCTGGGCACTAGGACTGTAGTACCCCACTACACAGTCTTACCAGCTAGCTGAATCACTTGGTTAGCAACATTCCAGAGTTGGAATCGCTGCAGCAGGTCAATGTAGGAGAGGAACCAGTGCTCCACATGGTCAGCATCAAGAAGTTCCTGCTGGAGGGAGGGAAGTGTTGGTTGCCTTGGAAAAGATGATGACAGAGTATATGTAAAACTTTCTCTTCTCCAACCTCTCACCCACCCCTACACACCTTGAGCCTGTCCCCAAGTACAATGATGCAGGTGACAGCCATTTGCACATCTCCCTGGCTGGCATAATGGTACAGCATCTCCACCACGAGCCGACCACAGTCCCACGCTGGCGTCCTTACTGCCCTTACCTCGTTCAGCAGGGATGGAACCTCTATTACGTAGCCTGACACCCCATTACCTCTTCCACTCTCTCTTCCACCTATGATAAACATGAGAGATAAATAACATGTAGTTACAACTGATTTATATAAATGAGTGGTATTAGATTATGCTTTTCCTCAGATTATAGTTCTCGTTATTGTTATAGTACATAGAATGACAGGATATTTGCAGATTACTAATAATTTATATATATATATATATATATATATATATATATATATATATATATATATATATATATATATATATATATATATATATATATATATATATATATGATAGAAGCGACCATCATCATTCCTGGCCTAAAAAGCCATTATTTTTGTTCTTGTCATTCCTGCCAAACTGGGATGCCTTTTACATGCTATAATCTGCAAAATGTATGTGAATGCTCTTTGCCTGTGAGAAAGTTCTTTTCCTCCTCAATTTTCTCCTTTCGCATAAAATAAACAAAAATATCAACAAGCCTGTTTAAATCTACATTGGTGTGAGGGAAATATACAATTGCATCAAAGACCTAAAAAACTCTTATGTCGGATTACAGGCTGTTTTAATGCACAGATTTTGAGAATTCGAATGTCACCTTCGCTCCCGCTGCTAGCTGATTGGTTCCTGCATTATGACGTCACGCCGGTGGGTGAGGCCAACTCACATTTATATGTACCATTATTTTTTTGCCTTCCTAAAGAATATATTATCATATTGTATATGTCTGATTTATTGTTTTCATATGCCTTTATATAAAAGAATGGCTACCATGCTTCAACCTAAAAAAAAAATGAATAGACAATACTTATCTGTATTTTTATCACACTGCAGTGTAGCCTACTGTTTGGTGGGAAACAACAGGGCAAGGGTTTAAAAATACAGATTGATTGATTGATTGATTAAGTATTGTCTATTCATTTAATCATTTTCTTAGGTTGAAGCATGGTAGCCATTCTATTATATAAAGGCATATGAAAACAATAAATCAGAAATACACAATACAAAAATATATTCTTTAAAAAAAAAAAAAAAAAAAAAAAAAAAAAAAAAAAAAAAAAAAAAAGGACATATGAATGTGAGTTGGCCTCGCCCACCGGCATGACGTCATAATGCAGGAACCAATTGGCAAACAGCGGGAGCAGAGGAAACAAGTGAATTCTCAAAATCTTTGCATCAAAACAGATTGTAATCTACCATCAGATTTTTTTGGGGTGTTTGCTGCTATAGTATATTTCCCTCACACCAATGTAGATTTATACAGGCAAGTTGATATTTTAGTTTTTTTTATGGGAAAGGAGAAAATTGAGGAGGAAAAGAACTTTCTCCCAGGCAGAGAGCATTCACATACATTCTGCAGACGGGCTATAGTATATGGTACAACTCAATTTTGGGGTACACAATGGCAGAAATACCCTGCACTTCATCAAATCTGAGTTATACATGACCCTATAAGCTATAACAGAAAAGCTTTATTATTGAATCCGACACATGCAATACCTAAAAGGGTATAAAAAAGTAAAAGTCAATTTAAAAACACATTAAAACCCTAAAAAGACTCTTACAATTACAAACAGAAACCATGATAATCAACATAAGCAGTCTACAGGACTACAGCTACACCCACCACTTTCCTGCACCTCTCCTGACAAACATTTGGAAGAGAACTCCTCTGGAGGCATGGCAGAGCGGGTGAGGATGTCATGACGAGGCTCAAAGGCCTCGTTAGGTAGCGTCCAGTCCTGGCTTGTGTCTGTGTTGTTAAGATGCTCATAGTCAAAAGGGATCTGGCTGATCTCACCGTCCCCAAAGAAGAAGTCTTGATTGATTGTCTGGCCACTGGAGCAATAATTTGTAGTGAGTCATTTCCAAATGCTTATATGGGTTACAAGGTGATATAAATGGGGAAAAATGTGAGGAAAGTGTTGAATCTAACACCAAGGAAATTAACACAAAGTAAATGTTTTATATGCAATCTTAAAAACCTTAAATAAATTTAAAGTTAAATCTGACCAATCAAGACATGGAGATGGGACCCCATGAGTGTAGGTAACTTCCTGTATATCACAACTAGATAAATACACACTTACTTACTCAACAAACTCCCATCTTGGCTCCTTACCTTGCAATGTTGGTTAGCTTCATGTCATGGTTGTCCGTGTCATCCGTCTCCGTGTCAACTTCCTCAGCACTAAACCCTCCCCCTCCTGATGTGTCACCACCCCCATCACCACCAGAAAAGTGCCGTGCAGTTCTGTGAAGAAGGCAGAGATAAGCTCTTCTACTCATTTCTAATAAAGTGCCTGATGTGAGCTTTTCTTTTGACAAGTTTTGGTTGAACTGCTTCTGCATACTTCCACTTATTTTTTAATTTAAGACAATGTATCTGAGGTTTAAAGTCCAATAATTTATTAAAACTAACTCTACACAGTGGCATGGCATGCAAAGTTAATTCTACAGAAGTCTCTCTACATGCAAGTCTAAAACTTCAATGACCCTTCTGTAGCTGTTGACATCACTGACATCACAAGTATTACAAAAATGAAGGCGAAAATAGTTGCCATTACCATCATAACTCAGAATCAAGAGACCTTTCTTTAGCATGAGTCTCAGTGTACCTCACCTAGTCTCTGTGTCTTGACTGGTGTCAGGGGGCAGGGCAGGGTCATCTCTGGTGGGGTTGGTGGGGTCACTTCCTCCAGTGGCACCTACATACAGCATCTGCATCATTTGCCATGTCAGTGCCACCTGTAATGTGTTACATTTAATACTTAAGCTTCTGTTTGTAATTATTTACTTAACTTTTATATTTTTTTGTAGTAGTCATGCTGCCTTGGATAGTGATGGGATCAGTTGATATTCAGGTTAAGTATGGATTCATGATAAAATCAGAGTTAGATAACAATAAGATTCCAGATAATGACAGATTTTTTATATTTTTTTCTGCACATTTTTCAGCATGGGTGGTGGTGTGACATTATTGCTAGTTGTAACGATGACTAGCAATAATGGAAGAATTATATGTAAAGGAATATAACCCAAAACTCAATGTGCAAGCTGTTGATTTACAAGCCCTAACAAGTGTCAGAAGAGAAACAAGCCACACCCAGCAAACAGCTATGACATGAACAGAAAAGAGAGCAGACTATTGGATACCAACAACCAATCAGCGGCCTCCATGGCAGCGGAAGCCCACCTGACCTAGGAATAAAGAGAGGTCCCATGCAGCCAGCTGCCCCCTTTCACTTCCACAACAGGAAGAGAAACACCACTCCTGCTCTCTCTCAAGGCTACTGATGAAGGGTCAAGGACCCGAAATTGTGATCTAGCACAAAATGACTTGATACATCAAAGTCATGAACTCAACAATGAAAAAGACATTTATTAGTTATAGAAAGAATACCTTGAAAAAAATTATAAATGCTGAATCAACAATCACCTTCAATTAAATATCTATCTATCTATCTATATATATTGTTACAACTATGAATGGGGGCCTGCTCGGACCCAACTACATGGTCTGTCTGCTGACTCCAATCTCCGCAACAGAAAGCACGTCTGCAGTTGCGAGCCGTGCACTTAACGCCTGAGTCCAGGCTCTCAAGAGCAGGGGTTCCCAACCTTTTTGTTCCTCTGTACCCATTGGGCATTTTTATAGGTTCCCGTGTACCCCTAAAAATTTAGGATAAAAAATGATGAAATCGTAATATTTTGATATTATTTTATAATGAAATCTGTATGTGTAGACAAATGATATAATTTAAATAACAGTTTTGCTTACTAAAATGAGGGAGAAAAAAAAAAAAAAAAAAAAAAAAAAAAAACGACATTGTGCAATTTGAATGCAGATGTATTGTACAGTAGTGGTTATTTTCTCAAACCCAATATACCCCCTGAAAAGTGCAAATGTACCACTGGGGGTACATGTACCCCCTGCTCTAGAGGAACAAGATAATTCTCTCTCTCCTCTGGGCAGCACAGGCAAGTACTGGCCTGCCTGCTTAGATACTTGAAGGGGTTCTATTAACGTTACTCCAACCCTACTCCACACTGTACGCTCCTCACCCAGGTTATTTGGAGAATACCGTCCACTACATAAGATAGACCTCCACCCACTTCTCTGAACAACCCGGGCTGGGAAAAGATTCACCAAGAAGGGGCAACTGGACTCTCCAGCTCACTCTCCTCTTAAGTGTAAAAGGCTCTGGATGTGTAATGTGTGTGCGTGTTATAGCAGATTGATAACTGATGCCGCCCTCCACTTGTGAATCTACCCCTTCCTCTCTCCGAGTGCTAATGCGTTACACCATACTACCCACCCCCTCAACACCTGTGCGAGCGTCCTCAGAAATGTGCCAACAGCCCCTAAATTAACACTGGTAAAGTTGCATAGCCACCCTCCATACTAAACAAACTACTTTGGGTACAACTGCGTCTGGTACGTGTCGACGCTAAGGATGCGAGCGAGATTCTGAGTGCAGTGCGGGGCTCCTGGCCCGCGCTCACCCCTGCGCTTCAGAGATGAATGTTGCCAATTCGCCGCAGGGTTTCTCTCAAATTACTGACATATCCCTGGGCTACCACCCCCGACACGAACACAAAACACATACCACAGCCCACAGCCTATTCAAGCTGTCTTTTCACAACCAACCTCCGGGTGCAAAGAAGGTACAACATTCTGGGCCCGTGCGCTGTCGGAAATATGAGTCACTACTGGCACAGCATCCCCCTTGCTTCCGCTGGCCTTGAGCTGAAACCCGCGCGCCTCTCTCTCTTTTTCTCTCTCCTGGCCACACGCTGCTCCCCGCGTGTCTGTTGGTCTTACAGAGACCTTCGAGGGGTTGTCACTCTCCTGCTCTCACTGCAGGGCCTTTCAGACATCGATGATGTCACACGCCCTCTTCCGTGGGAAAATTTTGAACCAAGGGACAAAATTTTCATAACTTGTCCAATCTCGGTCCCTTCTATACCTACTTCTAGATCAAAGGGAGTACAAGTAACTCTTGATTTACGTGAGTTTGGTTTACGCGTTTTTTAAATAAAGCGGGGTCCAAAATCCTAAAAAATGTTTAATTTACATGTTTTTTCACTTATATGTGACATTTTATGGAGTGGCCACCATATGTCTCACGCAACTGGACTCACACGGCGCCGCGGCCACACAGCTGAGCTCAGTTCTTCCCATGCGCCACTTGAACAACAATACAGAACCCACGATGCCACGCTACTCAACAATAGTGGTGGGCAGGTACCAGTACCAGCTATACGGTATGGTACCGGTACCAGACTGCTCGGTACCGGTACCAATGCTAGCCAGTCGCTCATGGTGTCCCTCATTTCTTCACGAGTGAGGCTGAGACTGAGTGCCTGAGTGGATATCTCGGTGATATGGATACTCTCTCTCTCTCTCTCTCTCTCTCTCTCTCTCTCTCTCTCTCTCTCTCCACTGAATGAAGTGAATATTTATTTTTTGATAGATACCTACCTCTTGTTTGATTTACATTGTTTTTAATTTACGCGACCTCTTCAAGGACACAATACTCGCGTAAATCGAGAGTTACCTGTACCGGCACTATTACCTCCAGCAGCACCTTGCCTCCCCGGCTGAGATTGCTCATCTAAGACACTGCCCATGCCTTTAGAGCTGCCTCCTCCCTCAGGCGTACCTCCTGGTACTGGCTGCTTTACACCTTCACTGTCTCTGGTCAAGCCAAGGACTCGGACTAGAGTGGCGTTGCCAGCAATGCTACCGGCAGTGCCCATGCCTCTAACTTGAGGCGGCTCTCCCGGGATATTACTCATGCAATCCGCCCCGCCACCTACTTCATCCTCGTGACCACCCACTACCGGGTTGAAGGAGGCACTTGCACTAGTGTCACCGGCCGGGCCTGTCCCTCTAACCCGAGGTTGCCCCCCCCGAGACACTACTCATCCAATCCACCCCGCCACCTCCTTCACCCTCCTGACCACCTACTACCGGGTTGAAGGAGGGGCTTGCTCTAGTCTCCGTAAGTGTCTTGCCCTCTCGACAGAGGCTGCACCAGAAAATGATCCGTGCACTCATCGTCACCTCCTCCCTCACCCGCCTGCTCACCTCCGTACAGGTAGGTGGCGTCATAGCGTGGTTCCAACATGTCAATGTGGCGTGACTGACAAGTGTTGCACTCCTTGATGTAGGCAGCTACCTGGCCCATCATGTGTGGCCACCAGAAGTTTTTCCACAGCCGGTGCACGGTTTTCCTCACACCCAGGTGACCCGTCAAAGGACCCTCATGTGCTAGCTGCACCAACGGCTGCCTACACCCTTCCGGGACATCAACTTGCTCCACGTCACCCACTCCCAGGCCTGCCTCGGTGTCCTTGTGGGTCCACCTCCGATGCAGGACATTCGCGACGAGCATAAAATGCTCCTTACCGCCCCCTGTACTCCTCTCCTCCCCCACTCTGGCAAACAAGGGCTTCAGCGAAGCGTCCTCCTGCTGTTTACCACTCAATTCAGCCGAATCGACTGAGGTTAATCCTCTAGTGGCCAAGGGGTTAGAGGGTATGGGGCTAGTCGGTGCACCTGGCGAAAACACGCCGTTTTCCTGGGTGCTCCCTCTGGTGCTCTGGGCAGGGGAAGTTTCCTCTTTGTCCACCACGCTTGTAAACTAGACGACAAATGCTGCCGCTGGTGATCCTGTGTGCACACAGTCGGCCCCAGCATTCAGACAAGGCGGTGGGCTGATCTCAGCACCACCTCTGGTGCACTGGGAAGGGGAAGCTACGAGTTCCTTCTCCTCCTTAACACCCTCGACATCAGGCGCTCTTCTTGATGGCC
Organism: Eriocheir sinensis; assembly: GCF_024679095.1. Lineage (NCBI taxonomy): Eukaryota > Metazoa > Arthropoda > Malacostraca > Decapoda > Varunidae > Eriocheir > Eriocheir sinensis. The sequence continues at coordinate 7,868,416 of NC_066520.1, forward strand.
CTGTGTGTGCACAGTCGGCCCCAGCGTCCTGACAAAGCGGTGGGCCAAACCCGGCACCACCTCTGGTGCACTGGGGAGAAGCCACATCTCCCTCCACAATAACACCCGTGATATCAGGCGCTTTCCTTGGTGACCCTGTGTATCTACAGTCGACCCCAGGGACCTGACAAGGCGGTGGGAAAAACCCGAAACTACCTCTGGTGCCTGTGTGCCCAACCGGGAGCGAGTTGTCGGTTGATATATATATATATATATATATCTATATATATATATCTATATATATATATATATATATATATATATATATATATAGATATATATATATATATATATATATATATATATGCAGTACCCTCTTGAGTTTCGTGCTATCCGAGTTTCGCGATCCTCGAGTTTAGCGCTTAGTCCTAAATTCTTACCATCACGACTTTCGCGCATTACCGCCACAAGTTTCGTGTTGCTTTGACATGTATGGGTCACGTCTACCTACCGTCGGCATCATGTGTGCTGCCAACCATTGGGGCTATGGGCAACCGCAGTTGCCCGTATGCCCAACCGGGAGTGAGTTGTTGGTTGTCCTTATGAATGGAAAACGGTTGAGTACGAGCGTGGGTACGTGGGTACCTCACGGCTGCATGTAAACAAACAGACGACGGCAGTGGCTGAGGAGTGAGGAGCAGTGGAAGATGGCCCACCAAGAGACTCGTGAAATGGACTGGCAGAGCTGCTTTGCTTACTACTTGATTAACAAGATAAGAGAACACCCCGTGCTGTGGAAACACAGTCCAAAAAAACTTTTTCTCAAGTCTACGAAAATTGTAGATCTCCCAGTGTTGTTTTCCTTTTCTTCTTCTTCTTCTTCTTTTGACCTGTAATGCATGGCAGGGACGGTGAAAAGTAATAGTGAAAAATTGCAAAAGGGCATAGAAAAGCAAAATCAGGGAAAGAAAAGGACAGAAAAACACCTAAGTTCAGGGTGAAGTGTATAAGTGCGCACTGTTAAGTAACTCAGGGCCGCTTTCACAGTCACTTTGTTTGTTTTGATCGTTACCAATGGCGGCGATTGCCGTTTAGTATTTCACGTAAAACTGGCCGATGGGGTAGTGGCGGCTGCAGACAAAGCGAGAGATGTTGAGAGTGTATGGTAAGTGCGGGCCTAGGCTAACCCCGCAGCCGCCACTACCTGATCAGCCAGTTTCACGTGGAAATACTATAGCGGCGACTGCCGCCATTGGTAACGATCAAAGCAAACAAAATGACTGTGAAAGCGGCCCTAAGTTCATTTTGTGAAGAATAAAAGTGTGGAGAAGGACCTAAGAAGCGATACAAAGCGTTACAGGTCAAAAGAAGAAGAAGAAGAAGGTCCACTACACTGGCCGGTGTTGAGAGAAATATCTCCCCGATGAAATTAGTCATTCTCCTGTCGACCACGCATGCGCGCTGTGGGAATTCACAGCATTAAAAGTATTAATTTGCCTGGTTTTGTTCTAGTCTGTCCACTTGTGATCTTTGTGAGCTCTGAGGGAAATATGGAAACAGTAAACAAGTTGAACCTCTCTGTGAGCTATTTTGCGGCGGCGGCAGCGGTTTACGTTCAAAAGGCATTGAAAAGTCAATCATGATATTAGTGATTTCATGATTTTTAACAGAAAGAGTTTGCAGATTATTTCATAACACACAGAAAACTACCAGAAAAATATAGGTTTGTCTAACTGTCCCACGGGTGACCGTGAGTGACCGCCCTTACTTTAGCAGATGACACCACGTGGATCACATGCGTGTTCTCAGAACTGCCAGCCAATTGTAAGGCAGCCGCCTTCAACTGTGGCATAAAAATGAACTGTTCTTACTTCCTATTTTCTGCCTATTAACAAGGTACATATTTTGAGATAACAGGGGAGTAAAGTCGAAAAAACTGTGATAACAAGGGAGTAAAGTCGGAAAAAGTAATTATTTTCCACGGGTCGGAACCAATAAGTGCTTTTACATGGATTTCAATATCTCGAGTTTCACGATCCTCGAGTTTAGTGCCATACCTTCGGAATGAAGCAAGCGCGAAACTCGAGAGGGTACCGTATATATATATATATATATATATATATATATATATATATATATATATATATATATATATATATATATATATATATATATATATATATTGCAGCTGACGTCATTAGTGGGGTTGCGGGGGTAGCGCGGCCATCTTGGTGGTCAGTGGCAGTGGTCACTTATCAAAGCAAACCTTAGTGGCAGCTGCATAAGTGCTCTGTGTGTTCGTCATGGGCTACATATGCTGTGCGGTTGGATGTTCTAACCAACACGGGAGAGATGCTGTGTCATTTTATAGATTTCCAGCGAATCCAGAAGGGCGGGGAAAGTGGATAGCAGCTGTGAGGAGGGAAAACTGGCGGCCGTCTGCTTCATCTCGACTCTGCAGTGCTCATTTTGTCAGAGTTAAATATTACAGGCAAGACTGATTAGATTATTACATGAGATAACACTCATTTAAGTATTGCCCCGGGTCCCCTAGCTTATTGTGTGGCGGGGGATTACTATGGAACAGGATTTACATGAGCTGGTGGAGGTAAACACGCATGGCGGCGCTCAAGCAGGGGAAGAAAATAGGAAAGGAAATTCAATGGAGGCAAAGTGCACAGAGGGACAGAGCTCAGTGCTGGGTGGATTATATAATTGTACGGAGGGAAGTGACCCTCAAAGAGTGCGTAGTGTAAGGTGACTTGCCGTCACCTGCCCTCACCTGTTGTCACTTGCCCTCGCCTGTTTACCTGCCTGTGCTGCCTACCTGGGCATCACTGGTCAGCAACAGGAGATTGGCCAAGCAGAGGAACAGCCAGCCAACTGACCAGCCACAGTCAGCCAACCAACTAATCAGCCAGTCAACCAGCCAGCCAGCCAACCAATCAGCCAGTCAGTCAACCACCCAGTCAGTCATCAAGTCAGCCATCCAGTACGTCAGTCAGTTAGACAGACAGTCAGTTTACCAATCAGCCAGCCAATCAACCCACCAGGCAACCCACCAGTCAACCAGACAGCCAGACAGCCAGTCTACCAGTCTCCTCCTCCAAAAGCACTGATTTTTTCTATGTATCTTAGCTTCACAGCATCCTCAAGCGATCACGCGTAATCACTTAATACAAATGATGCTGAAGGTCCTGCCATTTGCCCGCGGGTAGTGACTTGGGATGGGGCACACGTGGTCCGTCTGCTCACTCTGCTGGGGAGGTGACCACCAACGGGTTTGCAGACGACGCACAAGGTGCAGACGACGCTATTTTGTGACGTCACTGCAAAACCTCTCTCTATATTATATATATATATATATATATATATATATATATATATATATATATATATATATATATATATATATATATATATATATATATATATATATATATATATATATATATATATATATATATATATATATATATATATATATATATATATATATATATATATATATATATATATATATATATATATATATATATATATATATATATATATATATATATATATATATATATATATATATATATATATATATATATATATATATATATATATATATATATATATATATATATATATATATATATATATATATATATTCTTTTCTTTCTTTCTTTCTCTCACCAAATCCCACCTGGTGCCTGCTGAGCTGCTTGGCCACAGCTGCATTGTGTTCACATATTTCAGCGAGGGAACGACCCGTCAGGAGGTATTGGCGGGCAGAGTGGACAATATGGTGGGAAGAGATCAGCCCATCCTCAGAGGGACTCAGTAGCTGGAGTGAAGACAATACCTGCCCATTGTGCTCTGACTGGGTGTATGGTTTCCTGAAAATAGTAGAGGCCCCATTAATATCAACACATCAACACTGATTGATCATATCACTACTATCACTGCACAAGTTTCATCCTATCGTATTTGTGATGATTATCATAAAACTTTAGACATTAGAATTTGGTAAATTACCGTATTTGACAGCTTATATGATGCACCCCCAACTTGGGCTGTCATTTGAAAAAAAATAAGTAAATGGGTTTAAACTACGAATTTCTGGTCAAGATTTTTTGCCTGACAATCGTTGCCCTCACCACTAACAGGTCATTTTTAAAGTTTCATATGTATTCTGATCCTTATTAAATCCCATTATTTTACATTTAAAATGCTTGATACTTACTGGGACCTGCCAGAACTGGTCCTACTTAGAGACTCGAGGCTACTGCTTTGAGGAGTAAACAAACATGGCGGAGACTGCAACAGTGCCAAAGGGGTGACGGGTATAAAGTTTGTACGGGCATACCGCTGGGAACAGCCACAAACAGACCTTCCAAGGGCCCAGCAAACACTCAAATTAATTAATAATATACTGGATGTATATGGATATACATATAAATATTAATACAAAGGGGAGAGATGAGAATTCACTAATACTTGATGGCGGGGTGGAAGATGAGAGTGCAGCGTTCTTAAGCCACGTCCACACTAGGCAACCCATGAGGCGACTCGTCCACTGCCTCACGGGGGAGTGTGTCCACACTATGGGCTGCTTTCACAGTCACTTTTCTTTGTTTACCAATGGCGGCGATCGCCGCTATAGTATTTCCACGTGAAACTGGCCAATGGGGTAGTGGCTCCTGCAGAGGAAGCAAGAGGTGTTGAGAGTGTGTGGCAAGGTGCGGGGCTATGCTAACCCAACAACCGCCACTACCCCATCGGCCAGTTTCATGTGGAATTACTATAGCGGCGATCGACGTTCATTGGTAACGATCAAAACAAACAAAAGTGACTGTGAAAGCGGCTCTGTTTCCACGGCTGCCTCATCCTGCCTCGCCAGTCATAATGTTTGTTGTTATAATGTTGTTCTTCACCTGTCAGATGCAGGGGTGCTGCTCCAGAATATCAATAAGTTAAAGAGTGTTGTTCCGTGTTCACTCCACGTTGTCATCAACTTTCTCAGTCATGATACTGAGCGGTGCACAACCGATGTTACCCCGTTCATGACTCATGAGTCCAGCCTCATGCCCAAAAAATGCCTCTCGCCAGAGTTGCTGGCAGCCGCCTCATGCACCTCCGTTTTCTTTTGTTTTTCTTTGTCCGGGTGCATGAGTCGCCTCGTGAGGCCTAGTGTGGATGTGGCTTTACCTTTCAAAGGCCCAGTAAACACTGATGCCAAGGACTGAGCGCAGTGTTGCCAAACTATGGTACTCCGCATTGCATTTTTTCGTAGTTTCCGACCGAACAACAGCAAAAAAACAAAGAAACATCAATAAATAACAGCCTTAATGCTAACTCTATTAATTTTCCATTCTTATTTGTGTAGGTTACGCAAGTTTGAGTCTTAAGAATAGTAAATACAATGTCCAGTACGACAATTCGGCACCGCTGGCTGAGCGGGAAGGAGCCGTCCACTTGTTTATTTACATACAAGTGTGGTTAAGCATCGTCACTTAATTTTCTTCATGACTTGTTAATTTATATGAAGTAGCAGTAAGTACTACTGTTATAAGAACATAAGAACATAAGAACGTAAGGAGTCTGCAAGAGGCCGGTTGGCCTATACAAGGCAGCTCCTGTATACTCAACCCCACCTTACCTCACCATCCATGGCTTTATCTAACCTCTTCTTGAATGTATCTATGGTATTGGCACCCACAACATGGCTCTCAAGCCTGTTCCATTCGTCCACCACTCTATTGGTGAACCAATTCTTGCCTATGTCTTTGTTGAATCGTGATCGCCACTCCGTTTACGTTTGCGGAGAGGTTTGGTGAACAAACATCCGCTTTACTTTGTGTGCCAGTGTACCACTAAAACTTCACTAGCCAGTAAACAAAAACTGAACCTTCACCTTATAAGACGCAGGGTGATTTTCTGGGTCTTTTTTCTGGAAAAAAGTGCATCTTATAAGCCATCAAATACGGTAAGAAGTAATAAATCTTCTGATCAAAAATATGCATCTCATGCATCCTTTAAAAGGAACTGTTAGCAATTACATTTCTGGGAACCTGCTGTACTAACTTAGCATATGAAACACATTAAACTGCCAAGTTTCAATCATGAAAAATTGTATAGTCTAAACTGTACCCTTTGTGCAGTTTTAACTACCCAACCTTACAGTATACAGCAACCAAGAAATCTTATTCTGAGTTGTAACTAAAAATGGCTCTCTAAATATTTGTCCTATCCTGCATAATTAACCCCTTCAGCACGAGGATGCGTATATTGCGTCCTTGCATCCCCCGTACCATATCCGAGGACGTACATACTGCGTCCTGGGTCGCTTTAGCCAATATACAAGTTATTTCATCTCTATATTTATGCTTACATCTTGGATACGGCGTGGGGCGCTGTTTTGGCGCGCCCGTAGTGAAGGGGTTAAATAGAGAAGGAGACCTCAAGTAGCCAAATTATGATGATACAGGTAACTCTCGATTTACGCGAGTATTGCGTTCTTGGAGAGGTCGCGTAAATCAAAAACAATGTAAATCAAACAAGAGGTAGGTTTATGTCGAAAAATAAATACCGTATTTTTCAGCGTATAGCGCACACCTTTTTCTCAAAAAAATGCCTGAAAGTTTAGCCCTGCGCCTTGTACGCCGAATGTACAAATTTTTAATGATTTTTTTCTTCTTTGGGATGTTTTTAGGGGTCTGTTTTTTGTCTTATCCAATAACAACGGCAAACTTTCCTTAATCATTGTATATAATCCTTTATAGTCCGTAGCTGTCTTATAATATGTTACCATAGAATACAGGGCGATCTAATAACTACTATACAAAATTGAAATCGATGGAGGATTGCCCATGCCTTGCTGTTATTCCGCTTTTCCGTCGGGCGCCATTTGTATGATCTTGATCTTGATGTCACAGGTGGCTTGATTGTATGACCAAGGAGCAGTACAAGGTACATAAAAAATCATATTGGAAAAAAATATCCATGTGTTCATTATTAATTATTAATATTAGTGAGAATAATGGGGTAAATATGATATCAGAAACTGTACATCATGAGTCTTGTACGAGGAGATATTTCGCGCAATACAGCAGGCCGCCATTTGCATTGTTTACAAACCACACAACCACACCCATACAACAAACAGCTGCATGGCGCGTGTCACCAGAAACGTGTGAATTGTGTCTTGCCTAGTTCTCTGTCATAACCTACGAGTGATGGTGGGAATAATATGCTTATTCACTTCATTCAGTAGAGAGAGAGAGAGAGAGAGAGAGAGAGAGAGAGAGAGAGAGAGAGAGAGAGAGAGAGAGAGAGAGAGAGAGAGAGAGAGAATATCCATATCACCGAGATATCCACTCAGGCACTCAGTCTCAGCCTCACTCGTGTGAGGAAGAAATGAGGGACACCATGAGTGGCTAGCTAGTATTGGTACCGGTACCGAGCAGTCTGGTACCGGTACTGTACCATATAGCTAGTACCGTTAGTACCGGTAACTGCCCACCCCTATTGTTGAGTAGCGTGGCAGCGTGGGTACTGTATTGTTGTTCAAGTGGCGCGCGAGAAGAACTGAGCTCTGCTGTGTGGCCGCAGCGCTATGTGAGTCCAGTTGCGTGAGACATCTGGTGGCCACTCCATAAAATATCGCGTATAAGTGGAAAAAACGTGTAAATAATTTTTTTTTTTTGGATTTTGGACCCCGCGTTATTTAAAAAACGCGTAAACCAAACTCGCGTAAATCGAGTTACCTATACTATGACTGTTTGCCCAGTACACTATGGTACAGAGCATTTATCACCACAAGCTAAAAGTTCAAGATGGAAATGAGCACTGTGAAGTTACTGATGGCTTGCCAGAAAAATATGCTCCTTAACCCTTTCAATACGATGACGCCTACGTAGGCGTCATGAAGCCCCAGTAGCATATACGATGACGCCTACGTAGGCGTCATATTTCTATTCTGTTTCTTCTTTTATTGAGTTGTCCCGTACTTTGTGTTGGTTACTAAGTAAAGACGCCGTATGCTGTCCTTGAAATCCTATTGCTCCTCCCACCATCCTTGTTCCCACCAATCACAAAAAATGAGCTACAGTATGCACCGCCTTCTTCCCGCCTTGTGTCTAAAATTAGGAAGTCTCATTGGCTGTCTCTCTCTCTCTCTCTCTCTCTCTCTCTCAGACACCGAGGCGCCGACACCATCACGTCTCGCCAACGTTGCCAGATTGCTGTATTCAGCCTCCTATTTTTGCCGATTTCCAACCCAAAAACTGCCTCCTCGACCCCAATAACTGCCTATATAAATAGATATCGGTAAAATATTTAATTATTGGTGTCTTGGCAATTGCTATGGCTCAGAAATAGGTAAATACGAGGCTCTGAGTACGATAATCTGGCAACGGTGCGTCTCGCCCACCTCTCTCTCTCTCTCTCCCAGACACCAAGGTGCCAACACCACCACTCCTTGCCTATCTCTCTCTCTCTCTCTCTCTCTCTCTCTCTCTCTCTCTCACACACACACACACACACGTACACACATACATTGTCTGTGATGACAAAGGAGTATCTGGCAGCTCTCTGACTGATGATAACAGAGTTGTATTTGCTGATAATTTCTCGACATTCTTCCTCCTCTACACAATCATCTGCTTTCTCTATTTCTTTCCCCCTTGCCTCTTTCTCCCCTTTCTTTATTTCACTTTTTTTTTTTTATTTCGCGTTGACGCAATTTATATTATGCATAGCAGGTATATGTTGACTCGTCGTGTATGCTGCTTTGCAAATACGGGATACATGTAATGAGGGCTTTCAGCAGCATAATATACGGAGGCGACAAGCAGATACATGCCGGCTCAGGTTTCCCGCGCGCGGCCGTGCACGCCGTATATCAGCCAGGCGGGCTTTTTGAACATCCGGCGCGAAGGGGTTAACTTTACCTTACATTCATCATTTTCTTTTTTACAAAAGTTCAATAAAAGTTTCCTTTCTTTGTCATTCTACTGAGTCACCTGAAGATAGGCATCAGTTTGGCCAGACTTCCCATGGGCTCTGAGTCATCCTTGCTACGAACAGCATTGGAAACGTTGCCGAAGACGCTGACGTCGAGGGCAGCAGGGTTGACCTCTTCCATGGGGCGGGAGGCATCTTGGAAGGCATGGTGGATCAATGTGCAGTCCTGGGGAGGTAGTTTTCCTTTATTATCATCACTATTATTATCTTACCCTCATACATTCTAAATTCTTATTTTGATGAATACCAAAAAACACTTGTAGGGTATTAGCTTATTGGCACAACAAATATGATACCAATAGCTGCAATAACTGGGACTTGGTTCAATACACAAAGAGACAGAGGAAAAATAAGGTCCAAAACAAAGGCTACGTACCCCTCTTCCTCATGCATCTCCTCCCTTTTTTTCCTCTATTTCATCACAGACTCTGGCTTCATTATAATCTTATTCCTGTTGATATTGATTATGTTATCTTCTCTTGATTTTTCTACTTTCCAGTCAGTTTTCTGTGCCACAATTGTAGCCTGAGATGGGGACTCTAAGCCCTGGGAAACCCTCTGAGGATGAGAGTCCATTTTGCATATTGGGGGGTTCTTATCCCATGTTGGATTTGCTTGAAAATGTTTTATCTTGAACAGATCTAGTACTCATGTACTTTGAGATAGTGGTGGTATAGCATTGTGTTTCTCTCTATGTTGGGGGGACATCTCTTGAAGGGGTCTTAAATCTGCAGCTACCCAATAGGCAGATTGACAGAGTAGCTGGAGTTCTTACTCTTTAGCCCTAGTAGGCTACTCTGTAACTTCTCTCTGGATGTCAAGTTGGCATTTTTTGCATGTAGAAAAGGAATTAAATACCGATGGATTTTACACACCACTTATAACTACTGGATTTTGTTGCTTTAATTACCTTGCCTACAGAGAGGAGGCTATTGGGGTCTGAGCGCCAGCAGATGCCTGTGGTGAGGTTCTTGTGCTCATTGAAGGCAGCCAATGGGATGTAGGGACGGCAGATATCCCATACATTGATGCTGCAGTCCCACAACAAAGCTGAGCTAGGGGGAAGAAAAATCAATGGTTTGAAGAAAATACAATGAGAAAGGTAACACCATATACAAGAAATATCTCGGAGGAAGATGTAAAACCTAAAAGATCAAGTGATAAGAGAGTCCTTTGGTAGGGAGTTTAATAGATGTTGCTACAGATGAAGATGTAGAGGAGCATTACAGTGCTCTAAAAAAACAACCTACTGAGTGCCAATGCTTCAGTATGTGGTTGACCCAGCAAGGTAAAAGGTGAACTGGTGCTGGAATGAAAAAATAAAAACTGCAGTGAAAGAAAAGAGTAAGTTTAAGGGGTTTCCAAAATCCACGATATACAGGACAAACTTTCCCTTTTTCAATATTGTCACGTGTTTTGGTAAAATGGCTGTGGTGTCTGAGTAATATGGAGTTGCTATGAGTGACCTATGAAGGGATACACTCCTTGTTTGAAATACCAGCATTTAAATGTATCAGTATTTCAGCAACAGGACAATTTTGAGAAGTTCCCTCTTACACATTCTAAAACATCTTCCTTTTTAACCAAAGCAGCTTTCCTTTCAAAACACTGTACTCCTGCCTTTTCTTCTTTTCTACTGACCTGGCAATGTGGTATTTAGTGTTGGGCCTCCACTTGACCCGGCCCACAGACGCAATAGTTTGTATGGTATTGCAAACAGTTGGGTTCTCATTTAGGTCCCACACCTGCCAAGGAGAAGATAGATGAAAGATAAGATGTATGTGTTACTGAAAGTGAGGAAATACTGATTGACTATTGAGAAAAAAATAATGTTATGTACTTTGGATAGTCACTTGAGCATGCTTCCACACAGCTACCCTCTGTTAGTCCATTGTTTTTGTCTTCACTCCTTTTGCACTATTTTTCTTATTATTTTGATGTTTTTTTTTCTTTAGATTTCGCTAATGAATGTAATCACAATAGGTTTCCTTAGTTTCTCATTTATAGTCTTTTCACACACCAAGCAATCCTCTCTCGTTTCTAAGGTTTCAAAACTTTCCACTCTCGTTTTGTGAAGAGTTGTTCTTAGCATGTAGCTATGCATTCTTCTTACAACCTGTTATACTCTACCTCTACCCTTCCTTTCTTCATTCTCACCTTGATAGTTTTGTCTCGTCCAGCTGTAGCAATCCAGGTTTTTACTTCTGGGTGCCAGTCCAGAGCAAAGATGGGTCCACCATGGGCTGTGAACTGTTTCTCCACACGGTCTGGCCGGCGCATGTCCCACAGCTGCACATTGCCACTTTCAGAAACAGCACAAAAGTGGATGGGATTGTGTGGGTTGAACTGCAAGTCCCTCACACTCTCTGCATTGCTACAGAAGGAGGGAAAAAGCATGAGGGAAACCTAAATTTAATAAGAAAAGGACATTTGCAATATTGTAGTGAAGTCTGTTTGGGGTGTAATGGGTAATGTGCAGTTAAAGGCATGGCTTCTTAAAATAAAACTCATCAGTATACATACCATATGTTAGTAATGTGAAACCAATACTTTGGGAGCTGCTGTAACCATGTGGTCTCTTTTTTATGGGAAAAAAAAAAAAAAAAAAAATCTTTACAGTATCAGCCTAGATATCTTTATCTCTGCCACTCTGTCCTGTGGTGGCAACTTCCTCCACGGAAGCGGCCGTGGCAGAGTCCAATTTTTCGTGTTTTCTAGCTCGGAGTCTCTGATGCTTATAATATAGTTTAGAGAAAAATACTATTTATCATGCTGTTCTTTGCTCCCATACTCAAACTTTTTCCTTCTATAATTCTCTCCAGAGCACCAATTAATTATCTGTTTGCCTTTCATTACATTTCCCTCTCTCTCCTTCCATGGCCCATACTTACACAAAACTGTCCCTAAATATTTTAATTTAGCCGCTTCCTCAATCTTCTCTTACTTCAAATATTCCATTTTAGTTTCTGCCATACCTCTGTATGGTGTATGTATTCACCACAGACTGATCATGAGTTGGACTCGCAATTGCCAGCAAGTACCCTTCCAATTAGAGCAAGGCTCATTAATCAATCGGCAGGTACTGCCAGGACCTCACACACCACAACCCATCCCCGTTGCTCAAGGGGGGATGTTAACTACTCCTACTCAGCGGTAAAAACCTGGCTTAAGTGTGTGTGTGTGTGTGTGTGTATTTACCTAGTTGTAATTTTACAGGACCTGGGCTTACGCTCGTGTGGTCCCGTCTCCGTATCTATAATTATCCAACTTTTCCTTGAAGCTCTGCACACTCTTCGCCGATACTATTTCTTCACTTAATCTGTTCCAAACCTCTATATTTCTTTGTGGGAAGCTATATTTCTTTATGTCTCTTGAGCATCTTCCCTTCCTCAACTTTTTACTATGTCCTCTAGTATTCCTGCTCTTAGTAGCAATTTCTCGTTATCTACTTCTTCCATTTTACTCAATAGCCTATATATTTGTATTAGGTCTCCTCTTTCTCTTCTTTGTTCCAGTGTTGGCAAGTCCATTTCCTTTAGTCTCTCTTCATATGTCAGTCCCTCCAGTTCTGGAAACATTTTTGTTGCCATCCTCTGTATTCTTTCTAGTTTTACTATGTGTTTCTTCATATGTGGAGACCACACTGTTTCCGCGTATTCTAGTTTAGGTCTGATCATAGTAGTTATTAATTTTTTCATCATTTCTTTGTCCATGTAGTGGAATGCTATGCCTATATTTCTCACCATGTTATATGTATCACCGAAGATCCGATTTATATGACTTTCTGGTTGCATATAATCTTGCATTATTACTCCCAGGTCTCTCTCTTCATTTACTTTCTTTAATATTTCACCATCTCCCATTTTATATGTCCATTTTGGTCTTTCTACACTTTTTCCCATTTCCATAACATGACATTTCTTCACGTTGAATTTCATCTCCCATTTCTGACTCCATTTCCAAATCTTGTTTAGGTCTTCTTGCAGCTCCTTGCAGTCTTCACTGTTTCTTATATGTCTTTGCAGTTTAGCATCATCTGCAAACAGGCTCATGTAGCTGTTTATTCCCTCTGACATATCATTAATATAGACTAGGAAGAGTACTGGTGCTAAAACCGACCCCTGAGGCACTCCACTTTCCACCGCTCTCCATTCCGATCTAGTGTCCTTAACCACGGTTCTCATCTCTCTTCCTCTTAAGTAGCTTTCCATCCAGCACTTCATTTTCCCTCTCAATCCTCCTTTATTTTCTAGTGTGTGTGTGTGTGTGTGTGTGTGTGTGTGTGGGGGGGGGGGGGGGCTTGAACCTCTATGTGTGTGTATCCTATTTGTAGTATACAAGGCCTGAGCTCAAGCTCAGACCGTCCTGTCTCCTATCTATATTTGTCCAACTTTTCATCATATTATGGACACTGCCTGATTCAATGTCATTGCTTAGTCTATTCCATGTACCCACACTCCTGTATAGAAATCTGAACTTCTTTACGTCTTTCAAACACGTCCCCTTTCTCAATTTCTTGCTGTGTCCTCTTAGCTGCCTCCTCCCTTCCATCTCGATTAAATAATTTCTATTCAACACACCCATTCCACTTGTATTTCTGTACAATGCTATCAGGTCTCCTCTTTCTTTTCTTTCTTCCAGTGTTGGTAAGCCCAGTTCTTCTAACCTAGTCTTGTATGACAGCTTTGATAGTTCTGGTACCATCTTAGTTGCAATCCTTTGTATCCTTTCAAGTTTCCTTATAACCTTTTTTCCAGTGTGGTGGCCAAATGATTGCTGCATACTCTAACCTTGGTCTAATAAATGTTGTTATTATTCATCATGTCCCTGTCAAAGTAGTGAAATGCCACTCTAATGTTTTGCAGCAGACTATATGTTTCTCCAAATATCTTATCTATATGCTTCTCAGGTGTCAGTGTGTCTTGTATTATAATTCTTATGTCTTTTTCTTCCTTCACGGTGTCAATGATTATCCCTCCCATCTTATACACTCCACATGGTCTATTTTTATGCTTGCCCATTTTCACTGTGTGACATTTCTCTTCATTAAACTCCATTTCCCATCCTTTACTCCATTCATATACTTCATTTAAATCTTCCTGCAGCTTATAACAACCATCATCGTCTCTTATTTTTCTAAGCAGTTTGGCATCATCTGCAAACATGTTCATATAACTCTTTCATTTTTCTGGCATATTATTTATGTATACGAAAAACATTATTGGCGTTAACACTGATCCCTGTGGCACTCCACTTGTGACCTTTCTCCAATCTGATTGTTCATCTTTTAACATGGTTCTCATTCCTGTTAGGCAATTTTTCATCCATTCTGTCATTTTTTACCCTAATCCTCCTCTAAGTTCTAGTTTCCACAACAATCTTTTAAGTGGAACTTTATTGAATGCCTTTTTAAGTCCAAAAATATGCAGTCTGCCCATCCGTCTTTCTTCTGTACTGTATCTATTACTCTTGAATAAAACCATATTAGATTTGTGACATAAGATTTACCTTGTCTGAATCCAAATTAGGATAGGATAGGATACGGTAGGCAGTGGCTGAGTGGTAGCGTGCTGGGCCCACATTCATCAAGTGATGGACGACGCGAGTTCGAATCCCCACGCTACCACCAAGGATTTTTCAGTCACCGCCGAGTGGCTTAAAACTACCCACATGCTGTCCTGAAGACCACCCATCAACCCGGACTATAGAGGAAACCGTCCAAGTGAATCAAGAAGGAGTTCCGGGAGGCAGCATGAGCCAAGAGAAGATGGCGCCACTATAAACACTTGCCTGCGCCATGACTGGCTGGGGTCAAATACCATCCAGGCCCCTCAAGCAAGCCTACCGGCACTATAGGCTTAGGCGTAAAAAAATAAATAAATAAATAAATAAAAAATAAATAAATAAAAAAATAAATAAAAACTTTCATTTATTATCTTCTCTCTTAACCCCTTCGTTACTGACTCTGTGATACCCGCACTTTCCACCCCCCTCCTCCCACACCGAGTTTTTTGTGCGCTTCTCCTAATTTCATGGGGGTAGTTTATATTTATCCTTACACCCATATTTAGTTATTTATGTATTTTTTTTTCACGTGTTCTGATAGATTTTGTTCACGACATGTATACTATTTAATTCAAAAGTTGTTGTATGTTATTTCCTATGCAGAGAAGCAGACACAAGATGGTAAGTGCTTCAATAGAATTACAGAAAAAAATATATCGAACACGAAAAAAAAAGTTTTATTTACCTAGTAATCTGGCAGAGATCCATTGGTGTTAAGTTGCTACTTAGTAGATCTAAGTTTGGTGAGAGAGTGCGAGGCAGGGAGGATGCACTCTGAGGCAGGTGCACCTTGACCAGCGTATGTTCTACTGGGAGTGCCATGCCTCGTCACTACTCGCCTCACTCTCATTCTCTGGCAAATAGTCTTCATCCGAGTCACTTATGAAGCCTTCTGTTTGAGTTTCATTATCATATGACCCTTGTAAGTCACCTTCAAGGGTCATATCACGCTCAGAATCACTATAGGACAGAGAAAAAGATGCCATGGCACGATATGTGTCAATCACACACTGCCCCCAGTCTTCACATCGCACCCCTCAAGCCAACGTCCCAAACGTCCTTGAAAAACAAGGTGCCAACTAGTCAATTTGTCACTACGTCATAAAATCATACAAACCGAAAAAATGAAGTCCTGTGTATCGTCAATGAGCAATGACGTACGCATGTACTTCACAGTGGAACTATGTATAAATGGTTCAAAATTCAAAAGTTGCAGCATGACAATATATAGACGCTGCTCAGAAAAGAACTTGTTTTTCCAAGCAGAGACTATATTGCCATACTTCCCCCCATATAAGATGCACCTATAATGGAAAGGCAGCAGGAATTGATGGAATCACAGCAGAAATGTTGAAGTGTGGAGGAGATGTAGTTACTAAATGAATGGTCAAGATATGTGAAGTGGCATGGGAGGGGGTGGTGGTGCTAGCAGACTGGACAAAAGCCATCATTATCTTAATTTACGAGGGAAGGGTAGGAGAAGGGAGTGTGGGAGCTATAGAGGTATAAGTCTCCTGAGTATACCCGGAAAGGCATATGGAAAAGTCATAATATAGAGGGTGCAAAGACTTACAGAAGAGAAAATCAGTGAAGAACAAGGAGGCTTTAGGAAGGGAAGGGGATGTGTGGATCAGATATTTGCTTTCAGGATGGTAGTGGGAAAAATAATAGCAAAAGGAAAGAAACTATACGCTGCCTTCATGGATATAGAAAAAGCTTATGACAGAGTCGATTGGATGGCATTGTGGGACGTTTTAAAGATATATGGTGTGGGAGGAAAACTGCTTAATGCAATAAAGTCTTTATGAGGATGCATCTGCATGCGTCAAAATTAGTGGAGAACAAGTGAACATTTTGTAAAAGTGGGCTTAAGGCAGGGTTGTGCCATGTCACTATGGTTGTTCAATATTTATATGGATGGTGTATGAGAGAAATGAAGGGCAAAGTTGGGGAGGTTGAAGTAAAAATGTGCGCTGAGGGAAGGAAGTGGGTACTGAATTCAATCTTATTTGCTGATGACACAATGCTCATTGCAGAAAATGAAAGTGACTTAAAAAATTTGGTCAGTGTTTTTGATAGTGTAGGCAAAAGGAGACAGCTGAAAGTAAATGTTAACAAAAGTAAAGTGATGGTTTGTGAACGGAGTAGAAGTGAGGTTGTGGATTTTGTATGCCCATATAGAGTGGGAATTGAATGTGAAAAAGAATGCAAAATAATTTTGAATGGGGAAGAAATGGAGGAAGTCAATGAGTTTAAGTATCTTGGATCAGTTATGTGTAAGCATGGTGGTATAGAATGAGAGGCAAGAGAAAAGGCATTGCAAGGAAGAAGGGTGGTAGGGTCTTTGGGACATATCATGGATGGCAGAAGTGTGAGCATGGAGGTAAAGAGGGATTTGAGAAATACAATAATAGTAGTATTATAGTACCAACCCTCACATTTGCAAGTAAAACGTGGGCCTGGAATGAAAGTCAGAGGTCTAGAGTGCAAGCAGTGGAAATGAGTTATTTTAGGAGTGCTTGTGGTGTGAGTAGAATGGATGGAATGAGTAATGAAAGTGTGTATGAGCGTTTTGGAATGTGTCACGTGTGTGAAGGGAAGAAGTGTGGAGTGGTCGAAGAAGTGAAGTGACAGACTTTAAAGTGGTTTAGTCACATGGAGCGAATGGAGGAGAATAAGATGACCAGGAGGGTGTATGTGAGTGAGATAGAGGGAGGGAATGCTAGAGGACAACCTCCAGTGAAATGGAGAGATAGGGTGCAGGAGTACATTAGGGAGAGGAGTGAAAGATCCTTGAGAAAGTTTGAGCAGGCAAAGAGGGAGTGTATGAATAGAGATGGAAACTATTCTGCCGTGGCCATCCCCTGGTGGGAGTTCCTAGGAGCAGGCGTCGATGAAATGATGATGATGTCTCCAGTCTTCTCATTCGCGACCACAGTCTCGGGGTTGACATTTGGCCTGGTGAGAAACCGTGAAGGGCCTCTCCTCCTTCAGCTTCAAATATTTCTTCTTCATATCTCTTCGCCACTTTCTGCCCAGGCAAGTTCGGCTTCGGCACTTTTCACTCGCATTGGCACTTTTTTCTTCATTTTTTTCCTGTCTATTATTACTCTTGGGAGACAGAACCTACCCGACAGCCCTATCCCCAGGCCCTGACCCCACAAGTACAGGTAAATCCGTCGTATTTCCTGGTCAATAGGCAGAGTGTATTGGTGGCAGTGTTTTCGTTCCAACAGCTGGGCTCGGTGTGTGTGTGTGTGTGTGTGTGTGTGTGTATTTACCTAGTTGTAGTTTTACAGGGCCTGTGTGTGTGTGTGTGTGTGTGTGTGTATTGACCTAGTTATAGCTATACAGGTAACTCTCGATTTACGCGAGTATTGTGTCCTTGAGGAGGTCGCGTAAATCAAAAACAATGTAAATCAAACAAGAGGTAGGTTTCTATCGAAAAATAAATATTCACTTCATTCAGGAGAGAGAGAGAGAGAGAGAGAGAGAGAGAGAGAGAGAGAGAGAGAGAGAGAGAGAGAGAGAGAGAGAGAGAGAGAGAGAGAGAGAGAGAGAGAGAGAGAGAGAGAGAGAGAGAGAGAGAGAGAGAGAGAGAGAGAGAGAGAGAGAGAGAGAGAGAGAGAGAGAGAGAATATTCATATCACCGAGATATCCACTCAGGCACTCAGTCTCAGCCTCATTCGTGTGAGGAAGAAATGAGGAACACCATGAGCGACTGGCTAGTATTGGTACCGGTACCAAGCAGTCTGGTACCGGTACTATACCGTATAGCTGTTACCGTTAGTATTGGAACTGGTACCGGTAGCTGCCCACCCCTATTGTTGAGTAGCATGGCAGCGTGGGTACTGTATTGTTGTTCAAGTGGCGCGCGGGAAGAACTGAGCTCAGCTGTGTGGCCGTGGCGCCGTGTGAGTCCAGTTGCGTGAGACATCTGGTAGCAACTCCATAAAATATCGCATATAAGTGAAAAAACGTGTAAATTAAACATTTATTTGGATTTTGAACCCGTGTTATTTAAAAAACGCGTAAACCAAACTCGCGTAAATCGAGAGTTACCTGTAGTCTGTTTCATTCCATCTGTTCACTCATGAACGTAGTTGCCTCCTCCATTCCATCTCGATTAAATCATTTTTATCCAATATGTCCATTCCACTTGTGTTCCTGTACAATATATGTGTGTGTGTGTGTGTGTGTGTGTGTGTGTGTGTGTGTGTGATCACTATACCTGGTGTAGGTCTGTGTGGCTTCTCGGCGTCGTAGGTCAAAGAGTTTCATGAACCCATCAAGGGAACCTGAGATCAGCAAATGAGCCTCAGAGGGGTGGAAGCTAACCTGGAAGGAAAGGAAACATGAAACTGGATTGGCTGCCAAGAGGGAGAATGAGGGAAAGTGAAGGAGAGAAACCTTGAGGGGTGAATGGTTAGGGAAGTACATAGTTATGATCTGAAGGGAAAAAAATGACATGAACATTTAAGCAAAGTAATAAGATGATTACAAATGAGGCTCTTTTAAACCCATAGTCTTCCCCACCTCAATTCCTTATCTCAACTTTTTTATTTATACAGTCAAATCTCACCATCCACAAATTTACCATCCATGGATTTGAACATTTGCGGGATAGCCTGTGGATATTATTAACCCTTTCACGCACCATGACATGATTTGCGTCAAAACGGAATCGTCTACATCTGAGCTTTTAACTTGAATTGCGTCAAATTATTTTTTTAAATTCGCCAAAAAATAAAGTAGGTTTCAGAATTGCGTCAAAATTTTTTGCGTCAAAGATCCAAGCTAGACCTATAAAATAAACTAATCGTCAACTCTCCTGCCGTTGGATTTGAAGTGATGATTGTCTGTGACCTAGTTGCTTCTCAGCAGGCAGCCTGTGAGCGCAGACTGCCTTCCCTTTAAATTGTGTCTGGAGCCTGGTAAGCCTGGATTACAGTTGTCAGACGAAATTGGTGAAATTTATTCTTACTTCCGATGTAAAGTGATTGTGCCATGATACAATATTGTGTTTTGTATTTGCAGGGACCAGTAACTGTTACTATTAGAAAATATGGCAAAGAAATTATCAAATGAAGAGATTTTGAGACCCATTTGTACAGAGCATGATGATGATTCTCAGGAAAGTGATGGAAAAAGTGAAAAAAAACTCCAGCAGAGGGTGTTAGGGAGAGACCCATAGTGGTAGTTATTATGATTATTATTGCGCCTGGCGAAGTTCTTTCAGACAGCAAATAGGTGCAGAATAGTCATGTTTGTTATTATTATCAAAACTCTATTCCAGCCAAAATTGACTTCTATTTTGACTGCCTTGACCTGCCCATTGTGTTTTGTTTGCTGCCCTTCAGCTGTTTCTTCTACTGGAGAGAACAGAATAGATAGAAAAAATATAGTTTTCCTCCATTTTCTCAAGGACTACTGGTCGTATAAAAATTCCAATGATAGCGTTGGAGTCCTCATAAAAATCCCCTTTTATTGGCATATAAATCACATAAAGTCGACTCAGGAAGTTTTAAGCTAGGAGGTGGTGAACTTAAGCATTTCTTATTTATCTTTAATCAATGTTTTTTTTTGGAGTCAGTAAACTTCGTTATTTATTTGCATTTTTTGATATTATT
Organism: Eriocheir sinensis; assembly: GCF_024679095.1. Taxonomy (NCBI): domain Eukaryota; kingdom Metazoa; phylum Arthropoda; class Malacostraca; order Decapoda; family Varunidae; genus Eriocheir; species Eriocheir sinensis. Next base: position 7,888,605 of record NC_066520.1, read on the forward strand.
TTTTTTCATAAGGCAGAATAATCTCTTCCAAAACCAACGATATATAATAATGCCAGGAAAAAAGAATACTCATGGGTGAAATCGATAACATGATAAAAGTTTTCACTGCACAGTCAGGCCATTCCGCAAGGCACCTTAGGGAGTCCCAGACGGATGTCGCAATGGAAAGAGAAACTTATTAAACTTTTGGTGCGTGAAAAGGTTATGTTAAGGGTTCGGGAATGCACGGCTTTTCTTGAGTACTTTTGTGGCCAGCCAAAGCACTTATGATTCACCACACACCCTGCCGCCACCCCACAAACCATCACACTTGCAGTTATAATGGTTGCTGTATGTATGTATCTATCAATAGATATCTGCAGATCCTCAACATCAGCATGCATGTCTGTTAGCTAACCTTAGTGGATGTTGAGGTTTGACTGTATAGTGAAAACATTCTTACAGTTTCTTGGTTACTTTCAGATGTATTCCAGTTCCAGTGAATATTCTTCTGTTTGAATTACTGGAATCTTACTGGAGTATTTAACTTTTGCAATGGTTTATTTATTTTCCCTTTAGCAAGTCTAATAATGCCAAGTGAGTATGGGCCTACCAGGTGAGTTGACAGCCTACCTTTTGTACAGTGCGGCTATGGTCGTTAAAGACACAGTCCAGTTTGGAGCGGGAGGCCTTGTTGAGGTTCCATGTGACCACTGCCCCATTTGTAGAGGCTGTTGCCAACACTGTGTCTGTTGGGGCAAGTAAAGACTTCAGAAATATTTGCCAATTCATGGGCATGGTGCACCCTTCTAATAATTACTCTAACCAGAAATTAAATGACTCTGTAAAACTGAGCAGAGCTATAAAACTGAGATGAGTTACTAAATTGAGCATAATTAAATACGAGGTGTCGCCTTCTGCAGGCGTCTTATCGCCACAACCACATATGTACAGAATGGGCGACAATGACAGGTGATGCGTCAGCCGTGCACCATGCATAAGACTTTTCAGGCACTGATCAGGAGGTGGGAGTGTTGGCATCCAGATGGACCTTTATTTTACGTCACGAGATGAGACTTCCCATCTAGATGGACCCTTATTTTGCCACACTTGAACATTCGGACAAGTCATCCCCGGTTCTTCAAATATTATCCAGCCTCATCCCTAACCATTCCCAAGCCTTACCACATAAGTCAGGTGAGGGTTTTGCATACAATCATAAGCACACTGTTAACAATAATAGTGAAATGTTTCTAATAATTTTTAATTTCATGATGATCATACCTTCAGCTCCTTTTTTATGTGTCACACATCAACTTTCTTTTGTATGAATGCATGATAATGATAGTCTTCAGTATTAACAGATTACTTAACAATACATTTTAGAGATGACATGTGCATTTTCTTTTATGACTAATAAATCAGAATGGAAGAAAAAGTAAGTAAGTATGATTTTTTTTTTTTTAAACAAAAGAGACAGCTCAAGGGCACACAAAAAAAGGACACACACACACACACACACACACACACACACACACACACACAAAAAAAAAAAAAAAAAAAAATCCCACTACTCGCTGCTCTTGTAAAGAGTCGATAGAGGGGTCAATTTCGGGAGGAGAGGTGTCCCGATGCCCTCCTCTTGAAAGAGTTCAAGTCGTAGGCAGGAGGAAATACAGATGAAGGAAGATTGTTCCAGAGTTTACCAGTGTAAGGGATGAAAGAGTGAAGATGCTGGTTAACTTGTGCGTAAGGGATTTGGATAGTACAGGGATGAGCATAAGTAGAAAGTCGTGTGCAGTGGGGCTGTGGGAGAGGGGGAGGCATGCAGTTAGCAAGTTCAGAAGAGCAGTCAGCGTGAAAATAACGACAGAAGATAGATAGAGAGGCAACATGGCAGCGGAAATTAAGAGGTAAAAGACCATCAGTAAGAGGAGAGCTGATGAGATGAAGAGCCTTAGACTCCACTCTGTCTGATAGAGCTGTGTGAGTGGAGCCCTCCCACACATGAGAGGCATACTCCATACAAGGGTAGACAAGGCCCCTGTATATGGATAGCAACTGTGCGGGGGAGAAGAACTGGTGGAGACAATACAGAATGCCCAACCTCGAGGAAGCTGATTTGGTGAGAGAGGAGATGTGAAGTTTCCAGTTAAGATTTTAGGTTAAGGATAGACCGACGATGTTAAGTGTTGAAGATGATGACAGCTGAGTGTTGTCGAGGAATAGGGGATAGGTGTTTGGAAGATTGTGTCGAGTTGATAGGTGGAGAAATTGGGTTTTTGAGGCACTGAACACAAGGTTCCTTTTACCCAAATCGGAAATGATAGCAAGGTCTGAGGTTAAGCGTTCTGCAGCCTCCAGTCTGGAGTCATGTAATTCCTGATGAGAGGGTCTTCTATTAAAAGAAGTTGAATAATGCAGAGTGGAGTTATCAGTGTATGAGTGGATAGGACAGTTTGTTATGGAAAGATCATTGATGAATAACAGGAAGAGAGTGGGTGATAGAACAGAGCCCTGTGGAACACCACTGTTGATAGGTTTAGGGGAAGAACAGTGACCCTCTACCACAGCAGAGATAGAACGGCTGGAAAGGAAACAGGAGATAAAGGAACAGAGAGGAGGATAGAATCTGAAAGAGGGCAGTTTAGAAAGCAAATACTTGTGCCAGACTCTATCAAAGGCTTTCGATATGTCTAGCGCAACAGAGAAAGTTTCACCAAAATGGCTAAAAGAGGATGACCAAGAATCAGTTAAGAGAGCAAGAAGATCACCAGTAGAACGCCCCTTACGGAACCCATACTGGCGATCAGATAGAAGGTTAGAGGTGGAAAGGTGCTTTTGAATCTTCCGGTTAAGGACCGATTCAAAAGCTTTAGATAGACAGGAAAGTAAAGCTATTAGGCGGTAGTTTTTTTTCTTTTTTTTACAGCTAAGGAGACAGTTCCAGGGCGAAAAAAAAAAAAAAAAAAAAAAAGCCCGCTACTTACTGCTCCTGAATAGAGGTCAAAGGAGTGTCCAAAAAGAGAGGTCAATTTCGGGAGGAGAGGTTCAAGTCGTAGGCAGAAGGAAATACGGATGAAGGAAGATTGTTCCAGAGTTTACCAGCGTGAGGGATGAAAGAGTGAAGATGCTGGTTGACTTTTGCATAAGGGGTTTGGACAGTATAGGGATGAGCATGAGTAGAAAGTCGTGTGCAGCGGGGCCGTGGGAGGGGGGGAGGCATGCAGTTAGCAAGTTCAGAAGAGCAGTCAGCATAAAAATATTGATAGAAGATAGAAAGAGAGGCAGCATGGCGGCGGAATTCGAGAGGTAGAAGACTATCAGTATGAGGAGGAGAGCTGATGAGACGAAGAGCCTTTGACTCCACTTTGTCAAGGAAAGGTGTGTGAGTGGACCCTCCCCACACATGAGATGCATACTCCATACGAGGGCAGACAAGGCCCCTGTAAATGGATAGCAACTGTGTGGGGGAGAAGAACTGGCAGAGACAGTACAGAACGCCCAGCCTCGAGGAAGCTGATGTAGTAAGAGATGAGACATGAAGTTTCTAGTTGAGATTTTGAGTTAAGGATAGACCGAGGATGTTTAGTGTTGAAGAAGGTGATAGCTGAGTGTTGTCAAAGAATAGGGGATAGTTGTTTGGAAGATTGTGTCAAGTGGATAGGTGGAGAAACTGTGTTTTTGAGGCATTGAAGGACACCAGGTTCCTCTTGCCCCAATCAGAAATAATAGTAAGGTCTGAGGCTAAGCATTCTGTTGCCTCCAGCCTTGAATTGTTAAGTTCCTGTAGGGTGGGTCTTCTATTAAAAGAAGTTGAGTAATGCAGAGTGGAGTCATCGGCGTAAGAATGGATAGGACAGTTCGTTTTGGAAAGATCATCAATGAACAACAGAAAGAGAGTGGGAGATAGGACAGAACCCTGTGGGACACCACTGTTAATAGGTTTAGGGGAAGAACAGTGACCATCTACCACAGCAGAAATAGAACGGTCAGAAAGGAAACTGGAGATAAAGGTACAGAGAGAAAGATATAAACCATAGGAGGGTAGTTTGGAAAGCAAAGATTTGTGCCAGACCCTATCAAAAGCTTTTGATATGTCCAGTGCAATAGCAAAGATTTCACTGAAACGGCTAAGAGAGGATAACCAAGAGTCAGTTAGGAAGACAAGGAGATCACCAGTAGAACGCCCCTTGCGGAACCCATACTGGTGATCAGATAGAAGGTCAGAAGTGGAAAGGTGCTTTTGAATCTTTCGGTTAAGGATTGATTCAAAAGCTTTAGACAGACAAGAAAGTAAAGCTATAAGATGGTAGTTTGAGGGATTGGAACGGTCACCCTTCTTAGGCACAGGCTGTATGAAGGCATACTTCCAGCAGGAAGGAAAGGTAGATGTTGACAGGCAGAGGCAAAAGAGTTTGACCAGGCAGGGTGACAGCACGGAGGCACAGTTTTTAAGGACAATAGGAGGCACTCCATCAGGTCCATAAGCCTTCTGAGGATTGAGGACAGAGAGGGCATAGAAAACATCATTTTGAAGAATCTTTATAACAGGCATAAAAGAGTCATAGGGGGGATGAGTAGGAGGAATATGCCCAGAATCGTCCAGAGTGGAGTTTTTAGAAAAAGTTTGAGAGAAGAGTTCAGCCTTAGAGACAGATGAGACGTCAGTGTTGCCATCAGGACTGAGGAGTGGAGGGAAAGATGAAGAAGTGAAGTTGGAGGAGATGTTTTTGGCTAGATGCCAGAAGTCATGGGAAGAGTTAGAGAAAGCAAGGTTTTGGCATTTTCTATTAATGAAAGAGTTTTTGGTTAGTTGGAGAATAGATTTGGCACGATTCCAGGCAGAAATGTAAAGTTCATAGTAAGCATTAGTTTGAAGGCTCTGGTACCTTTTGTGAGCTGCCTCTCTATCATTGACAGCACGAGAACAAGCATGATTAAACCAAGGCTGTTTAGCGTGAGGAGTAGAGAAAGTATGTGGAATGTATGCCTCCATTCCAGAGACAATCACCTCTGTGATGTGCTCAGCACACACAGAGGGGTCTGGCTCCTGGAAGCAATAATCATTCCACAGGAAATCGGAAAAGTACATCCTCAGGTCGTCCCACCGAGCTGAAGCAAAATGCCAGAAGCATCGCCTCTTCGGTGGGTCCAGAGGGTGTACAGGAGCGATAGGACAGGATACAGAAATAAGGTTGTGATCGGAGGAGCCCAATGGAGAGAACAGTTTGACAGAGTAAGCAGAAGGGTTTGAGGTAAGGAAGAGGTCTAGAATGTTGGGCCTGTCTCCAAGACGGTCGGGAATACGTGTAGGGTGCTGGACCAACTGCTCTAGATCGTTGAGGATAGCAAAGTTGTAGGCTTTTTCACCAGGCTGGTCAGTGAAGGAGGATGAAAGCCAAAGCTGGATTTCCCAAGATGGAGATTTCAGTGAAGGGAGAGAGGATCAAGATGTGCTCCACTTTGGAGTTCAAAGTAGTCAAAGAATTTTACATAGTTAGTAGAGTTAGGTGAGAGATAAACAGCACAGATGTATTTAGTAACAGAATGACAGTGAAGTCTTAGCCAGATGGTGGAAAATTATGAAGAATCAAGGTTGTGGGTACGAGAGCAAGTGATGTCGTTGTGCACGTAGGCGCAACATTCAGCTTTGGATTGAAATTAAGGATAGAGATAGTAGGAGGGAACAGAGTAGAGATTGCTGTCAGTAGCCTCAGAAACCTGTGTTTCAGTGAGGAAGAGAAGGTGAGGTTTAGAGGAAGAGAGATGGTGTTCCACAGAATGAAAATTAGAACGAAGACCGCGAATGTTGCAAAAATTGAGAAGAAAGAGGTTCGAGGAGTTATCAAGACACCTCTCGGGTCGGCAGCCAGAAGGGGAGTCCTCCCTGGGGGAATTTGTGGTCCCCCCCAGGTGGGGACTCCGAGGAAAGGTGAAGGTGCGCCATTTTGAAATTTGAATTTTGGGAAAAGGTGTGTATGTTGTGTGAATGTAGTGTGGTGTGGATAAAGAGAGGATCTGTCTTTAGAGAGCATGCTGAACTACTCTCCGGTGTTGGTGAGACAATAGGGAAACGGTTAGTGAGGACATGGGAAGGGTCTTTGGAGGGCTTCAGCTCCCTTCTCACTTCCCATATATACCTCTCCGGGAGTGGCTTGCGCCTGTTCGGTAGGTGTCTTCCTACCTACTCCAGCCAGTGGGATTGGAACGGTCACCCTTCTTAGGCACAGGCTGTACGAAGGCGTACTTCCAGCAGGAGGGAAAGGTAGATGTTGATAGGCAGAGGTGAAAGAGTTTGACCAGGCAGGGTGTCAGCACGGAAGCACAGTTTTTAAGGACAATAGGAGGCACTCCATCAGGTCCATAAGCCTTCTGAGAGTTGAGGCCAGAGAGGGCATAGAAAACATCATTCTTAAGAGTCGTAATAACAGGCAAGAAGGAGTCAGAGGGGGGATAAGTAGGAGAAATATGCCCGGAATCATCCAGAGTGGAGTTGTTACAGAAAGTTTGAGTGAAGAGTTCAGCCTTAGAGATAGATGAGACAGCAGTGCTGCCGTCTGGGTTAAGAAGAGACGGGAAAGAGGAAAAAGTGAAATTGGAGGAGATATTTTTGGCTAAGTGCCAGAAGTCTCTGGAAGAATTAGAGAAAGCAAGGTGTTGACATTTGCTATGGACAAAGGAGTTTTTGGTAAGTCAAAGAATAGCTTTGGCATGATTCCGGGCGGAAATGTAAAGATCATGGTTAGCGGGAGTTTGAAGGCTCTGGTATCTTTTGTGAGCTGCCTCTCTATCTTTGACAGCACGAGAACAAGCGTGATTAAACCAAGGCTTTTAAGGATGGGGAGTAGAGAAAGGATGTGGAATGTATGCCTCCATTCCAGAATCACCTCTGTGATGCGCTGGGCACACACAGAGGGGTCTCTATCCTGGAAGCAGTAATCATTCCACGGGATGACAGGAATGACTCCAGTTCTGTAATCTTATACACGAGTATTGTCCCGTGACACACAGGGAGCTTCTTAAACAGTGCATAATAAGCCTATGGTCTGATCCAGGGTTGGCAAAAACCAATGGTTAAAAAAAAAAAAAAAAAAAAAAAAATTTTTGGTTTAAACCATTTTTTTTTAGTTCAAACCACATAGATTTTTTGTTCAGTATTTTTATTCCAGTAATTCTATCCGTATATACATAAATGAGTTTGAAAAAGAATTACGTATAGATAAATTTAGAGATGGATTTAGCAATATATTCATTTGATCTTCATACAATCTATAAAAGAGGCAAAATGCAGCTTCTCTAACATGCTTTTTAATTGCAATGTTAAAGACTAGTAAAACATGAAAGACTTCTTCTAATTTTCCAGTAGTATGCTACAAAAACAGTTGTAAAAAAAGAGAGAGAGAGAGAGAGAGAGAGAGAGAGAGAGAGAGAGAGAGAGAGAGAGAGAGAGAGAGAGAGAGAGAGAGAGAGAGAGAGAGAGAGAGAGAGAGAGAGAGAGAGAGAGAGAGAGAGAGAGAGAGAGAGAGAGAGAGAGAGAGAGAGAGAGAGAGAGAGAGAGAGAAGGGGGGGGGGGGGATTCCTGGCTATATCCCGCACTGCATACTGCCACTGCATCTGCATCGTGCTCCCTGGAGTTAGGGGCGCTGTTATGATGACTCAGAACAACAATGGCCATCTTAGCATACACAGACTGTACGTATGTACAATGTACAGTCCACAGACGCCAGTGTCACCATGCAACATGGACAGCATGCATCTAATATCTACTGTGCTAGAACCTAAGTAATACTTATTCTGAGTTATTAATGAGAATAGAGTCACTAGGACTGAAAATCATTAGAATAGTGGTCCTGGCAATTATTCAGGCGACGATTACCATTGCAGCTTCCAGGACAGTGCCCCCCCCTTCGGTGATGACTGCATTCACGATGCCCCTCCTACAATACCTAGTCACACTGTACCTTGCTGCTACAGTAATACACTACCGGTACACAACACTATCACTTTGCACCTTGCTCCCAACCGCAGCTCGCAGCTCTGAATGACTAGAATCGTGAGCTACTCTTTCCCCTCTGGAAATTTAGTTTTATGCCTTACCTCATTTGGCATAATTTTTGGTATATTCAGGGGTGTTTTTAATATTATTTCATATATATTCATAATAAGGTGCTGGAAGTCAAAGACGTTGAGCAGATTCTATAATATATCTAGTGAATAAAACATCAGAAAAAAAACATTATAAACATCAGATGAGGGTATCGTTCCTCTTGGTACCGTTTCAGGACCTAAAGTTCCTGATCACCACAAAATGCGTATTGTTCGTGTTCGGTTACTAGTCTGTGGGTCTGTGCGGGAAAGGAGAAAGTGGCCTCCGCTGCCCAGCAGTGCCCAGGATTGTATGCTACTTTACAAGGACTTACGCTATCCCAGCTGTGTTATTGTGTCTTACAAGTGGACTTAAGTATCAGAGTGTGCTAGGATCCGTTCCTAACCTGCAGTAAAGGCTACGAGTCGCAAAAACTTGGTAATATTTGTGACGTGTTCCTCGGAGGCATCGACGAATATGGCGGAAACGCTGCGGCATAGCATTTTTATGTGCTTATAAAGACCCTGAGAAGCCATTTTAACATGATTTTAGGAGTAAATAAAGCTGTTCGTATCATATTCTCCCCTCACAGTGTGGCATCATAGAAAGGAAGCCAGAAATCTTTAAAATGTGCTGATAGGAGTCGGTTTCTGAGTCAAAGAACTCCTCTGCATCCTTGTAATCTACTGCTACACACATTAGTTACAGGGGCGTCGGTGATGCGATGGTGTGGAATGTGGAGGGAGTGGATAGTGCTTGATTGGAAACAAGATATGAAAGACCAAAATTGTGTTTTAACTAAGTGAGGGAGGCCGCTGTGAGGGACGCGCAAGTTTGGCAAGAAAACGGGTCCTATGTAACGGGTCTTGGCTTGTAACTCCCAAGAAAAGGCTAAGATAATACGCATTTGAAGGATGTTAAAGTCTTAAAAGTGTTGAAATAATGCAACGTGTGCATGTGACTACCATTCCAGTGCTTGAACAGTGCCATACAGCGAAGGTGATGTGAGGGTGAGTGGGAGGATAAGATGATGCCCTAAAGAATCTTTTTTAAACAATTTATCTGCTGTTTAGTGAAGTGGCAAATATATATATATATATATATATATATATATATATATATATATATATATATATATATATATATATATATATATATATATATATATATATATATACATATAATGTAGCAAAATTATGTTTTCAGTTACTTTGAAGTTACAGCATTTGAATAGAGATTTGAGTTTACCAACTGACGTTTTCATCCTGGTGTTAGTAAAATGACTGTGCATAATATAAAAAATTTAAAACCACACATAATTAAAACCACAATACCTGATGAAACTAAAAAAGATTCGCAAAAAACACTGGTTTTATTGATGGGTTTTTGGTTTACACCAGGGGTGTCAAACTCATGGCCCGCGGGATAGTCATAAATAGCCCACGGTATCACGGTAACTTCAATCTTGTCAATGTATTTTCTACCCTTGTTGGCCCCCATGACGGCACTTCAGAGTATGAATTGGCCCTTGAAGGGTTTTGAGTTTGACACCCCTGGTTTAAACTGCCAACCCTGCTGTACATAATTAAAATCTTACATATAGTTAAAACCACAATACTGATGAAACTAACAAAGACACACACAAAAGAAGAAAAAAAAAAAAAGGTTTTATTAGTTGGTTTAAACCACTGGTTTTTTATTGGTTTAAACCATGGTTCAAACCATTTGGTTTAAACTGCCAACCCTGGTCTGATCTTTATCAAATAATATAGAAGACCTTTGTCATGGATGGCTAATATACAAAACTGCCTTTCATTACACATATTTATGTGTTAAACATCTTGGAAAGTCAATCTACATGCTTCTGCAAGAACTAAAATGTGAATAATGATATCATACAATAACATTTAATTGAGACCTAATGGCGATAAGACGCCTATGAAAGGCGACGCCTCAATTATATATGAAGAAACACTCAACACATCCACACCTGTACACATCATGGCCTTACCTTCTACAGGGTTCCATACAACATCATTGCATGAGAAGTTGAGATTCAGATGCTTCCCAGCTCTCAGATTGGCCCGCTCAATCAGGCCATCTTCCTCAAGGGCAAAGATCTTGAACACTGCAGAGAGAATGAATGACAATAAATCAGGTATGGAGGTAAAGATTCATCCCTGCAGACAACTTTTTAAAGACCAAGGTAAACAAAACCAATAAAGCTGAACAGTTTGAAGATTCAAACAGCTGAACCCATACATTCCCTTTTCTTGAAAATAGAAATTAATTAATGTTAATGTGTCTTCAAGCAATCTACATCTTTTTATGATAATAATAATAATAATAATAATAATAATAATAATAATAATAATAATAATAATAATAATAATAATAATAATAGTTTTTTTCACCCATCGGCATATATAAAAAACAGGACAAGTAAATGAATGAGATCAGCCGAGATACATATACGCTTAAATAATTGACAACTTATAACTATATATGAGCGTGCACGGCACACTTATGCACAATCTACACGAACAGAAGGCCCAGCCACTCCCACTGCATAGATCCACATACATAGGCCAAGCTCTGTCTGACAGAAGTGATGATGGAGTTCCTAGATTGTTCCACTATACTCCTCATACTGTACGGGGCGTGGCGACACAGCACGGCCAGTTCATCCCATGCCTGGTGAAGGCCAGGGATGAGCTAGTCCATCTAGGAAGCTCCAGAAACTGCTTGAGGATGTCGTTATGACAGACCCTAAGACGGTTCATGAAGGCATTCCAATACCGCGACCTCAGCGAGTTGCAGTAGAGAGACTAGCAGTGGCTCCTGAATAACTCCAATTTTACCTCCGTGCTGCAGAAGGAGAATTTCCTCAGCAGCATGTTGCCAATGACTGTGAGCTTGGTCGTCTGCTTCTTGATGTCATCATCATCGGTCCTTTATAGGTGTTTGAAACACTGATCTCTAATATAATAGAGATCAGTGATTTGAAAGGCCAGAGATCGTTTGAGTGTGATCTGAATATAATGTTTGATACAAGCTTGTATTTTCATGTGCTTGTATGATAGATTATCGATACAAATCTGCATGTTTATATAAGAGGATTTGAGGGTTCTTTGTATGCACAAACTTTCAACTATAGAACCAAAAATAAAAAGTTGATCTTCACTCATTCATGAACTAACAATTTGCAGGTGCCACATCTACATTCATGAATGGACAAATGGAATAAAACAGACTAATACTAGTTATAACTAGGTCAACACACACACACACACACACACCACTCCCGTGGCACAACTGGTTAGAGCGCCACGCTGCAGGGCTTCACGGCCAAACAGGCGGCGATTCGAGCCACGCTCAGGCCGGATTCTTTCCATTGACTAGGAGTGATTACTGTCCCCCCTTGAGTATGGGGGATGGGGCGTGTGGTGAGTGAGGTCCTGGCAGTACCCAGAGATCAATAAGAACATAAGAACGTGGGAATCTGCAAGAGGCCAGTAGACCTGTACAAGGCAGCTCCTTTGAACCTAAGCTCCCGTGAATCTAACCCCACTTATTATCACTGTCTATGAATTTATCTAATCTATTATTGAATGTGACAACTGTACTGGCACTCACCACATGACTGCTCACCCTATTACACTCATCCACCACTCTGTTAGCAAACCAATTTTTGCCTATGTCCCTGTTGAATCTGAATTTATCCAGTTTAAACCCATTACTACATGTCCTACCCAGTTCTCTTACCAACAAAACCTTATGAATATCCCCCTTATTAAAGCCCTTCATCCATTTATAAACTTTGATCATGTCTCCACGGACCCTTCGCCTTTCTAGAGAATGCAAGTTTAACTGTTTGAGTCTTTCCTCATATGGCAAGTTTCTTAACCCCTGAATCATCTTAGTCATCCTCCTCTGCACCGATTCTAACATTTTTATATCCATTCTATAGTAAGGTGACCAGAACTGAACCGCATGGTCAAGATGAGGTCTAACTAATGCTAAATATAGTTTGAGGAAGACCTCGGCACTTCTGTTGCTTATGCTCCTTGAAATAAATCCCAATATCCTGTTTGCTCGATTTCGAGCTTGAATGCATTGTGCCCTTGGATGGAGATCAGAGCTCGTAGAGACCCCTAAATCCTTCTTGCACCCAGACCTGCTTATGGGAGTGTCATTTAAGCAATACTTATGTGAGGGGTTGTTCCTACCTACACTCAGAATACTGCACTTCCCTACATTGAACTCCATCTGCCATATATCCGCCCAATCATACAATCTATTTAGTTCATCCTGGAGAATACTAGCGTCCTGATCTGACTCAATTACTCTACCGATCTTGGTATCATCTGCAAACTTACTGACATCACTACTAATTCCTGTATCTAAGTCATTGATATAAATAACTTAGATGATTTATATCAATGACTTAGATACAGGAATTAGTAGTGATGTCAGTAAGTTTGCAGATGATACCAAGATTGGTAGAGTAATTGAGTCAGATCAGGACGCTAGTATTCTCCAGGATGAACTGAAAATAAAGGAGGATTGGAGAAAAAAATGACAGAAAGGATGGAAATTACATTGCAAACAGAGAAATGATGACTGTGCTGAAAGACGAAATATCAGAATGGAGAACCGTCACAAGTGGAGTTCCACAGGGATCAGTGTTAGAGCTTATAATGTTTTTAATATATATGAATGATATGCCAGAAAAAGTAAGGAGATACATGGGTATGTTTGCAGATGACGCCAAACTGCTTAGAAAAATAAGAGATGAGAATGATAAACAAGATATCTGGAGAAAAATATAGTCTGCTGCAGAGTTGGAAAAAATCCGGCTTAAAAAAAAAAAAAAAAAAAAGTTTTTTGGGGGGCTTTTTTTTTTTATTATTATTTTTGTTTATTCCTTGTCTTTATATGTTAAATCAATTTAAATAATCAATCAAAAAGTAGTCAAGATTAAAACAAAAGGTGTGAAGTGTTATCTGAAGGATAGACACTTGTTTAGGTCCTGTTGATACAGGTTGTTAACTTGTACTGTATAGGAAATGAACGGGTGAGGCTTGACTACCGGTCACTCAGCACTCCTCAGTTCCTCAGTCTCTCCTTGTCGTGAGTGAGAGGATCAAACTGTTTAATTGCTGTGCTTAGTGATACACCCTGGTGCAGTTATTAATTACCCTAATATATATTTAGCATAAATTATAGTTAAGAGTCAGAGAGAAGAAAAGTAGTGTTGTTTCCTGTGAGTGTGTGTGTGTGTGTGTGTGTGTATTTACCTAGTTGTGACATACGGGAAAAGAGCAACGCTCGCGCTGTCCCGTCTCCATATCCTCTCTTATCAAACTTTTCCTTAAAATCATGAATGTTTCTTGCACAAACCACCTCCTCCTCCAGTCCATTCCACAGCTCTATGCTTCTGTTTGGGAAGCTAAACTTTTTCACATCTCGCCTACATGTGGTCGCCCTCAACTTCTTTCCATGTCCTCTCGTTTCTCTCTCGCTCCACACACATAGGTCCTCTCTATCCAGATTCTCCACCCCACTCGCCCCCCTGTACACCACTATCAGTTCTCCTCTTTCTCTTCTTCTCTCTAGGGTTGTGAGCCCCATGCTATTGAGTTTCTCCTCGTAAGTCCGATCCCTAAGTTCCGGTACCATCTTAGTTGCCATTCTCTGTACTCTTTCCAGCTTTCTTATATTCTTCTTTTCATGAGCAGACCAGACCACTGCTGCATACTTCAACCTTGGCCTTATCATTGTAACTATTATTTTCTTCATCATCTCTTCGTCCAAATACACAAATGCCGTCCTTATGTTCTTCAGCAAATCCATAGTTTGTCCTGTTATCTTGTTGATGTGTTTGTCCGGTGACATGTTCTCTGAGATAGTCACTCCCAAATCTTTTTCTTCCATTCCTCTGCATATTATCTCACTTCCCATCTTATAATCATATTCACATCTTCTACCACTCCTACCAAACTCTATTTTTTTACATTTCCCAAGGTTGAACTCCATCTGCCATGTACCACTCCACTCCCATATTTTATCCAGGTCCCTCTGCAATGCCTCACAGTCTTTCACATCATTGATTCGTCTCAATAGCTTTGCATGATCTGCAAACACACTCACATAGCTGGTCACTCCGTCCACCATATCATTTATATAAACAGCAAACATTATTGGCGCCAGCACCGAACCTTGTGGAACCCCACTCCTCACTGGGCACCAGTTGGAAACCTTGTCCTTGATTATTGTCCTCATTTCCCTGTTAGTTAGGAAGTCCTCCAGCCACTTAATCAGTCTATCACCCACTACACCCCTATTTTTAATTTTCCAAATTAGTCTTCTGTGTGGTACTTTGTCGAATGCCTTTTTCAAATCCAGGTACACTCCATCCCCCAAGCCTTCTCTCTCTTGTATTAAATCTGTCACCATTGAGTAATAACATAAGTTGGTGACACACGATCTCCCTCTCCTGAATCCAAACTGGTAATCCGAGATAATTCTCTCACTTTCTAAAAAATCCGACCACCTGTTTTTAACTAGCCTCTCACATATCTTCGCAACCACACTAGTGAGTGATACCAGTCTGTAATTTAATGAGTCCTCTCTCTTTCCTCCTTTATAAATTGGTATTATGTTTGCTCTCTTCCAATCTAGTGGTACCCTTCCTTCACTCAGTGTGTGTGTGTGTGTGTGTGTGTTATCACTTAGACCAGGTTTTTTTGACCTGGGGTATGCGTACCCCAGGTGGTACGCCAAGGGTCTGTCAGAGGGTACGCGCTCCCCATGGGTCGTTAGGGTTAGGGACCTGGCCGTCCACTGACTTGTACTGGACAGGGAGAGAGGTGCAAGGTGTGGTCGGGCACGCACCACTCGACAGTCGTGAATGGTGAACTGGAGATTGGTGTTGCTGCTTTTTGGCAGGTTGGTCCCTTTGTGGCTACTGTCTTTACTGATATATTAATTTTGGAATGCTGTGTCGATTTCAGTAACACTATTATCGCAAACTGTGTGGCATTGGCAAGTATAAGTTTGAGCCCTGACTTATTCTTAATGGAAAGGTTGATGAAATAGAAAACACTAGTTCTTCATGTGTACGAAGTGGTGTTGTGCGAAATGATTTACTATACTGGCGACGTATAGTCACGGTGTAAGATAGCCTTAATCTAAGTGTGATTTGTTGTGTGACTGTGTGATATGGCTGGGTGTAATGTGGAGTATCCGAGTATGGTTTGGCTTGGTGAAAACGTGTCATTGCGTGGTGGTTGTGTGATGATGTGTCAGGTGTGTCAAAGCAAAAATTAGAACACAAGCAAATAAGATGAAGAAAAAAATAGTTTGATGTTATTTATATTTTTTTGGAAGATCTTTATGGATTTTACTTTTTATTTTATTTCATATACATATATGGACCTTATTTATCAATAGGATATAAAACTAAATTTTATGTAAAATATTTAACCCCCCCCTCCCCCCAAAAAAAATGTCTGTCTTTTTTTTCTTCTTTTTCTGGGGGGGGGGGGGATGTGAACCCTAGTCAGCTGCAAAACATTAGAGTGGCATTTCACTACTTGGATGAGGACATGAAGAAAATAATAACAGCATTGATTAGACCAAGGCTAGAGTATGCAGCAGTTGTCTGGTCACCATACATGAAAGAGGACATATGGAAACTTGAAAGGATTCAAAGGCTTGTGACTAAGATGGTACTAGAACTATCAAGCCTGCCATACGAGACTAGATTAGAGGATTTGGGCTTACCTACACTGGAAGAGAAAGAGGAGACCTGATAGCATTGTACAGGAATGTGAGTGGAATGGATATGTTGGATAGAAATGATTTCATCAAGATGGAAGGGAGGAGGCAACTTAGAGGGCATAGTAAGAAACTGAGAAAGGGAACTTGTTTGAAAGACATAAATAAGCTCAGTTTTCTATACTGGAATGTGGCTACATGGAATGGAATTAGCAAAGACATTGCTGAAACAGGCAGTGTTCATAAAATGAAGGAAAAGCTGGACAAATATAGATTGGGAAACAGGACTGTCCAAGCTTGAGCACAGGCCTTGATACACACACACACACACACACACACACACGCACACACACACTCAGTCATGAGTGGCCCTTAGGAAAGAGCGACCATGAACTATCGGAGATTAAAACTTTGGAAGGATGTGAATATCGAGACTAGGCTTATAAGGAAAAATGGAAAAACTTCGCTATGGCAGATTACGTTGGACTCCAGACTTTCTTCGGTGGGGTAGACTGGACTGATATGAAGAGGAGTACTAATATTCAAGAGAAATACGACTTTTTAAAGAATATTTACAACAGAGGAATAGAGATATATGTTCCATACTACACAGTAAAAACTAAAGGAGAGAAAACATGGTTTGGATGGAGGTGTGAGACAGCAAAAAGAAATAGAAATAAGGCATGGAGGAATTTAAAGAAAAAATCAAATAAAAACAACAGGGACAAATGTAAAAAAAAAAGCAAGAAATGAATATGTGAAAATAAGGAGAGAGGAGGAAGCTAAATTTGAAAGAAGAATAGTTTTTAAATGTAAAGAAGAACCAAAAATGTTTTATAAATTTGTAAACGGGAAGTTAAAAAGAAATGAAGGAGTGGAAAGGCTAAAAGAAAAAATTATTCTACGAAAAGGACAAAGAAATTGCAAAAATATTAAATAAAGATTCATAAAGTGTTCACGAAAGC
Organism: Eriocheir sinensis; assembly: GCF_024679095.1. Classification (NCBI taxonomy): domain Eukaryota; kingdom Metazoa; phylum Arthropoda; class Malacostraca; order Decapoda; family Varunidae; genus Eriocheir; species Eriocheir sinensis. Next base: position 7,905,420 of record NC_066520.1, read on the forward strand.
AACTGACTTTGACTGGGGTCTCGAAAATTGCAATGAAGAAAAACTAAACCATTTAAAGGTTGAGAAAGGGGAACTGATACAGCTGATGAAAACCTTAGATGGAAGGAAAGCTATGGGACCGAATGGAATCTCGGGTCAAGTGCTAAAAGTGTAGAAATGAATTATTGGAGCCACTTTATGACATAATAACATGCTCTATAAATACAGGAAAAGTGGCCTTAGAGTGGAAGAGAGCAAACATTGTACCAATTTATAAAAGTGGAGATAAAACTGAATCCCTAAATTATAGACCAGTCTCCTTGACAAGTGTAATGTGCAAGATTTGTGAAAGTATAATAAAAAACAATGGGTCGAACCTTTAGAAAAGGAAAACATGATAAATAAGGGACAGTTTGGACTCAGAAAAGAGTAATTGTATTTCACCAACTCAATATGTTTCTACTCAAGAGCAATAGACGTGTTGCATGAGAGAGAAGGATGGGCTGATTGTGTATATCTTGATTTGAAAAAAGCTTTTGACGAGGTTCCGCACAAAAGGTTAATCTGGAAACTACAGCAGTGGGGAGGAGTGGGCAAAAAGGTTATCGAGTGGATGTAGGATTACTTAACCCTTTCATTGCTAAACGCTTGCAGCGGGCGTTAGGCGTATTTGCTGGTGGCGCTAAACGCTCGCTGCGACCTCCACCCGCACTCAAATCTCCCGCGTACTCAAATCTCCAGCGTATGAGAGTGTTCCAACACTAATTCTCACAACACAGGATTGCCAATTGAGTGGATTCTTTACTAAATTTGGTGGAAATTCATATCAGCCCAGCGCGGCAAATGTATGGACAAGTAACTGGTGGATGTTCTTGCCCAATATAGCGGCACTTTTGCATAGCTTCACCTATCACCTGACTGATTCTTTGACCAAATAGTTGTAAATATTGCAGTTGGCAATACTCCCTTGCCAGAATTTGAAGAAAAGATGTCCGAAGTTCCCTCAATACGGCTGATCATCCCACACGCACCTATGTAAGTGTTAACATTCAGCACTCCCTGAACGTGCATGTACATTCGCAAGAGAGGCATACATAACCGACTCCTATAGATCTGGACCTCCTCTTTCCAATGGTGTTTTTGTTTTTTAGCTGTGATGAATAGTTTTTTAAGATACAGAGGTTAAAAGAGACCCCCCCGTTGGGCTCCCTGACTGTGCCCTGACTGCACCGCGCGCAAGGAAAGGGTTAACCCCTTCACTCCAGCGACGCCGACGTTGGCGTCTGACAGAGTCACTGTTAGTCCTCCTCTAAACCTCCCAATCCTCTTCTAAACCTCTTAAGAGGAAATGGAAGAGGATTAAGAGGAATTTAGAGGAAGATTGAGAGGTTTAGAAGAGGATTAATCCTCTTCCATTTCCTTTTGACCCTTTCCATACTGTGACGCTGATGTCTGCGTCACGGATGGAAAGGGTTAACAGGAAGAGAAATGAGGATGGTGATTAGGGAAGAGAAATCAAATTGGAGGAGAGTAGAGAGTGGAGTTCCTCAAGGCTCAGTTCTGGCACCAATAATGTTCATGATATGTACAAATGATATGCCGAAAGATATAAAAAGTTATATGAGCCTTTTTGCAGACGATGCAAAGTTAACAAGAAAAGTGAGGACGGAGGAAGACTGTGAAGAATTGCAAAAAGACCTGGATAGAGTGTATAGATGGAGCCAGTTATGGGAGATGGTGTTTAATGCAAACAAATGCCGTGTTATGGAAATGGGGAAAAGTAAAAAAAGACCGAGGAAAACATACAGGATGGGAGAAGAAAACTTGAAGGTAGTACATGAAGAAAAAGATTTGGGAGTAACGATGCAAGACACACTATCCCCAGAAAACCACATAAACAAGCTGTTTGGAGAAACCTACAGGATGATGCAAAGTATAAGAGTATCATTCCATTTTATGGACAAAGAAATGATGAAGAAAATAATAACAACATTGGTAAGACCAAAACTTGAATATGCTGCAGTTGTGTGGTTGCCTCACAAAAAGAAGGATATCAAAAAGTTGGAAAGGATACAGAGAATTGCAACTAAAATGGTCCCAGAACTCTCGAATATGACATGCGAAGACAGATTGAAGGAGATGGACTTGATGACACTGGAACAAAGAAGGGAGAGAGGAAATCTGATCACGCTGTATAAGTTGGTAAATAAGTTTGATGAAGTGGATAGAAATAATCTCTTCTCAACTGCAAGAACGCAGGGGCTGAGAGGACATGGACAAAAACTTAATAAAGGAACCTATTTGAGTGACTTGTAGAAGTATAGTTTTCCACATAGAATTGTTAACCGTTTCCATCCGTGACGCAGACGTCGGCGTCACAGTATGGAAAGGGTCAAGAGGAAATGGAAGAGAATTAATCCCCTTCTAAACCTTTCAATCCTTCTCTAAATTCCTTTTAATCCTTTTCCATTTCCTCTTGAGAGGTTTAGAAGAGGATTAAGAGGAAATGGAGGAGGATTAAGAGGTTTAGAAGAGGACTAACCCTTTCCATATGGTGATGTCGGCATTGGCGGAGTGAAGGGGTTAACACAATGGAACAGTTTGCGGGAAGAGGCGGTGGAGGCGAGCAGTGTCCAACAAATGAAGGAAAGGGTGGATGAATGTAGATGTGGAGACGGAACTATTAGATCTTAGCTCGGGCCTGGTAGACTACAAATAGGTAAATACAACTAAGTAAATACACACACACACACACACACAGATACAAACACATACATACAGACAGCAAAATGAAATCATATCAAGTGTACGCATAGATTTAAGGAATAGGAGCACCTAACATCACCATAGCCGATCCAGGATTGAGGACGTTTCCTAAGTTAAAGGCGGTAATGTTATACAGTAAAACCCCGATTATCCGAAATGGAAGGGGGGAAGCCTCTTTCGGATAAGCCGATTTTTCGGATAATCCGGATTTATGGCCGCCATTTTGATCGCCGCCAGTTTGATCGTCGGCATTGTGTCTTGCTTTCTCGTTTGGATGAATATCACTTTGATCTTGCACCTTGGTTCTTATTTTCGAAGCACAGGTAGAACGCGATGCGACTGCCCAGTGTGAAGTGTGTGACGCGACTGCCGCCGACTGACGATGTAAACAATGAAACCAAACAAACACACGCTACGCTAAACAAAGTAGTACGCTTAAAACATGTGATGTAAATGTTTTATTGTATGTTTGTCTGTGTGTCTCCTTATCTGGACCACTGTATGTTGATACTTGTGAGCGTTGCAGATCTGAATTGTGAATGTTGCAGAGTGCGATTGTGAATGGTTGTGCAAGCTTGCAAGTGTGACCTTGAGCTATTTCGGCAATACGTATTAGAAAGCATATTCATTTTAACTGTTCTTATCAATTTTAAATGTGTTAATATAGTACATATGTAGTTACTTTTATTTATTTTTGATGTTTTATAATGTTTTAGTATAGAAAAAAAAAAAAATTTTAATTGCATTATCCAGATCAATTTCGGATAATCCGGTTTTTCGGATAATCCGCTTTCGGATAATCGGGGTTTTACTGTAATTGTATTTCGTAAAGAATCCTTATAACAAAAAACTAACTAAAATTATGAGTATTCTTTAACAACAGATCAATAATATGAAAATATGTATAGCCACTGCTGCCAGATTGTCATAATCAGGGCATAGTATTTACCGGTTTCTGACGACTAACTATTGCCAAGAAACAGCAGGATCTAACTCTTTTAATGATAACTATAAATTAGTTTCATTATTGGAGCCCAGAAGACAGTTTGGGGGTAGGAAGTCGGGAAATATAACCGGCTGAGTACGACAATCTGGCAACGTTGAGTCTGTAGCCCCAGGCCCAGGCAGCGCGCACGCCATTTTGCGGGTATCACATACCTTAACTCTTAGAGTACGGCGATCGAATATATACTTGTAAGTGCACTACCACACGCCCCACCCGTACGGGGATCATATATATAATCATCACACTCTACGCTCCCTACGTTTCAAATATACTGCCAATTCTTGACTCAGAAGAATGGTGGAGGCATCTGGCATCTGTACACACTCTCATTCGTCTCAGTGCGCGCCCTACCGAAGGCCACAGATCATTTTCCACTTTTGTTCGGAATACATCTGACATGTCTCGTGACGCGTCAAGCAGTTCCTCTGCTTCGGGCGGAAGTAGAGCACGGGTGAATCAAAGTGACAGTGACTCTGATGACTGCTATGGTAGTGTGACTTTGACAGAAGAGGGAGGGGCAAGTAGGTAGAGAGAGAGAGAGAGAGAGAGAGAGAGAGAGAGAGAGAGAGAGAGAGAGAGAGAGAGAGAGAGAGAGAGAGAGAGAGAGAGAGAGAGAGAGAGTGAAAGCGAGTGGGGTGCTTCTACGTGATGCGTCACAACCACAAGAAAATGCGTAATATTTTAGGCTGTCATAACTTTTTTATTATTATTAGAAGTTTTATTACACCACCATATATACTAGATAAATATACAATTATTGCAAAGAAGAAAGACACCATTTCCAGCTCTTTTAAATGTCTAAATTTTCCCCGTGCACAGCATTCAGAGAAATATATCGCCACCCGTATTCTAAGGGTTAAATAGTATATTTTTACTGTGCAAAGCAGGTGATGTCACTTATTTTGACTTCGTGAGCTTGCATATTTATTTATTTCTGTATATTTCATGGTGGCAAAACTTACATTACTAGTTTCATTTTTACTAGTGACACGAATTTGTGACTTCATCACAATTGAATTTCACTCATATAAGTGAATCAGACACCACAGAAATATTACCAGTGTGTGTATAAATCAGGGGTTCCCAAACCAGGGGTCGGGACCCAAAGTGGGGTCGGAATGCTCATTATGTGGGGTCATTAAGAGGTCATGGGGTCGATGGGGTCGCTGAGGTACCCCCAAGGCCTGGGAGTACGAAATATCCAAGTAGGGATTATGAGACCATGTCAAATTCATTGCTGTATAGTACTTTCATTGAGAAAAAATAACAAGTCATATAATAAATTATAATTGCTTCTAGCACCCTTACACGAGCCACGACAGACCGTTGAATCCCCCCTCTCCCTCACTCCCTTACAACCCTCCCCCAAGTCAACTGATATTACATCACAACCACAACTTCTGATCTTCGGAAGATTTCTCAAGGAGAGCTCTGTCATTGAGGAACTGCTTGCTTGCATTTTACTCGAAAATACAACAAAAGGTGAGGATATATTTAATGCTATAGATAAGTTCTTCACTGAAAACAACCTGGACTGGAGTAAAGTAACTGAATGTAGCATGGATGGTGCCCCATCAATGATGGGTAAGAATATTGGAGTGCGTGGAATTCTATCAAGAAAACATCCTCACATTAAAACAAACCGCTGTATCATCCATCGTCAGAGTTTTGCTCCAAAAGACATGTTTCTGAACTTCGCTGATGTGATGCAGGTAGTCATTTCTATTGTCAATTATGTGAAGGCTAGGGACCTGAATTCTCGCATGTTCAAACAGTTGTGCATCACTGAAAATTCTAATCACCACACACTGCTGTCAGGTGGCTGGCACGAGGAAAAACCTTGGAAAGGGTTTTCCTTCTTTGCCGTGAACTGGCCACATTCTTGCAAGATCAGGGGCACTAGAATGCTTGTTATTTTCGGGATCACACTTTCTTGCTCGCCTTGCACTTCTGACTGACGTTTTTGAGCACATTAAAAAGCTCAACACTGAACTTCAAGGAACAGAGAAATGGGTGTTTGACCTTCAGGGTACAATAAACGCTTTTGTCAGCAAACTGCAGATACTACAAAAAGCCGAAACTGATAGTTACTCTCATTTCAATCACTACTCGGGATTTACAGCTACAAACGATATTGATTTTGATGAAGCACTGGATCTCGCAGAAGAGAAACATGATTTACTTAATTATTTGCAGAATCTGAGAGGGAATACGAATGCTGGATTCCCAAAGTTGCTA
>NC_066520.1:8213908-8317620 GCF_024679095.1 Eriocheir sinensis
AATGTACCTTATTTTATGTTTATTTTGTATATTTATTTCATTCAATTTTAAATTATTTAATGTGTATATTTGTATTTGTATTTAGGTTATTTTATGTGTGTTTTCTATATATATTTTCATCCAAAATTACATTATTTTATTGTTATTTTCTTAATTTAACTCGATACGAGTTTAGATTATTTCATAGGTATTTTGTATACAAATTTTTATACTCATTTACATTATCTAATGTGTTTTGTATATATTTTTTTATGCAAACTAATTTTATGTGCATTTTTGTACATATATTTTTATAGAAACTTAAAACGTTATTTTATGTGTATTTTGTATATGTTTTCTCATACAAATTTACATTATTTAATTAGTTTTTTGTTTATTTATTTTGATACGAATGACTTGATTATTTATGTATTTTGTAAATATTTTTTATACGTATTTACATTTCTTAATGTGTATTTTGTTTCTATATTTTTTACAAATTTATGTTATTATATGTGTATTTGTTAAAAATATTTTGAAACGAATTTACTTTATTTTATGTATTTTGTATATATATTTCAATTCAAATTTAGCCTATTTTGTGTGTATTTTGTATATCTATTTTCATACAAATTTAATTACTTCTGTGTATTTTTGTATATAGTTTTATACAAATTTACGTTATTTTATGTGCATTTTGTATGTTTATATTTATACAAATACACACTCTATTATTGGTATTTTGTTTATTTATATTTATACGAATTTACATTATTTTATGTGTTTTTTGTATACATTTTTGATTCGTATTTACTTAATTTTATTTGTATTCTGTATATATATATTTATAGAAATCTACGTTATTTTATGTGTATTCGTATATGTATTTTGATACAAATTTACTTTGTTTTATATGTATTTTGCATATCTATTTCAATACAAATTTACCTTATTGTATGTGCATTTTGTATATTTATTTTAATACAAATTCAAATATTTTATGTGTATTTTGGTATATATAATTTTATAAAAAATGCGTTATGTTATAGGTATTTTGCATCTTAGTTTTCATACAAATGTACACTATTTTATTAATATTCTGTGTATATATTTTGATACGATTTTATATTATACTATTTGTGTTTTGTATATATTTTTTTATACATATTTTCATTATTTAATGTGTATTTTTTATATATATTTTATACAAATTAACGTTATTTTAAGAGTATTTGTTTATATAATTTCATTCAAATTTACATTATTTAAGTGTATTTTGTATATGTATTTCAATACAAATTTACCTAATTTTATGTGTATTTTGTATATTTATTTTCATACAAATTTAAATTATTTTTGTTTTTTTGTATAAACATATATATTTTCAAAATACATATAAAATTATGTAAATAAGTATAAAAATATATATATCAAATACACCTAAAAAATGAAAATTCGTATCAAAATAAATAAACCAAATTCCGATAAAAGAACGTATATTTGTAGGAAAATAAATATACAAAATACACATAAAATTACGAAAATTTGAATAAAAATATATACAAAAAACAAAAAAATAAATTTCAATTTGTATGAAAATAGATATTCAAAATACACATATAATTAGTTAAATTTGTATTTAAATACATGTACAAAATACACCTAAAATAATGTAAATTTGTATGAAATGAAAACAAATTCACATAAAATAGATAAACAGAATATCAATAAAATAATGTAATTTTGTATGAAAATAAAGATGCAAAATACCCATAAAATAAAGCATATTTTTTTAAAAATACATATACAAAAATACACATAGAATAATTAAATTTGTATTAAAATTAATATACAAAATGCACGTACAATAAGGTAAATTTGTATTGAAAAAATATACAAAATGCACATAAAAGTGTAAATTTGTTTAAAATCTATATACGAATACACATAAATAACGTGATTTCTATAAATATATATATACAAAATACACATGAAATGATGTAAATACGTATAAATATATATATATATATATATATATATATATATATATATATATATATATATATATATATATATATATATATATATATATATATATATATATATATATATATATATATATATATATATATATATATATATATATATATATATATATATATATATATATATATATATATATATATATATAACATAACCTAAGTTTGTATAAAACTATATACAAAAATACACAAAATAATTTAAATTTGTATGAAAATAAATATAAAAATACACATAAAAATTAGGTAAATTTGTTGAAATACATACAAAATACACATAAAATAATGAAATTTGAATGAAAATATATAAATATATACACTTAAAATAACGTAAATTTGAATCAAATATATATACAAAATACACATTAAATAATGTAAATATGTATAAAAAAATATATACAAAACACAAATAGAATAATGTAAAATCGTATCAACAATAAATACACAGAATATTAATAAAATAATGTAAATTTCTATGAAAATAAAGATGCAAAATAGCCATAAAATAACGCATTTTTTATTAAAATATATATACCAAAATACATAAAATATTAAATTGTATTAAGATAAATATATAAAATGCACATACTATAAGGTACATTTGTATTGAAATAGATATGCAAAATACATATAAAACAATGTAAATTTATTTCAAAATATATATACGAATACACATAAAATAACGTAGATTTCTATAAAAATATATACAAAATACACATAAAATGAAGTAAATACGTATAAAAAAATGAATACAAAATACACATAAAAATTGTATCAAAATAAATAAACAAAATAACAGTAAAAGAATGTTTATTTGTATAAATATAAATATACAAAATACACAAAAATATCGTAAATTTGTATAAAACTATATACAAAATACACAGAAGTAATTAAATTTGTATGAAAATATATATACAAAATACAGCTAAAATAAGCTAAATTTGAATTGAAATGTACATACAAAATACATAAAATAATGTAAATCTGTATCAAAATATTTATACAAATACATATAATAACGTAGATTTGTTTAAAAATATATAAACAAAATACAAATTAATTAAGGTAAATACGTATAAAAATATGTACAAAATACACATATAATCATGTAATTCGTATCAAAATAAATAAAGAAAATAGCAATAAAATAATGTAAATTTGTGAGAAAACATATATAAATAACGCAAATTTCTATAAAAATATATGTACAAAATGCACATAAAATAAAGTAAATTTGCAAAAAAATATATACAATTCACACACTAAATAATGTAAATGCGTACATAAAATAACCTAAATTTGTATAAAACTATATACAAAATACACAAAATTAAATAAATTTGTTTGAAAAGAAATATACAAAATACACACAAAATTAGGTAAATTTGTATTGAAATACATATACAAAATACACATCAAATAATGTAAATTTGAATGAAAATATATAAAGAAATACACTTAAAATAACGTAAATTTGTATAAAATATATATGCCAGATACACATTAAATAATGTAAATGTGTATAAAAATATATATACAAAAACAAATAGAATAATGTAAAATCGTATCAAAATAAATACACAGCATCTCAATAAAATAATGTAAATTTGTATGAAAATAAAGATGCAAAATTCCCAAAAATTATCGCATTTTTATAAAATATATTTACCAAAATACACATAAAATATTTAAATTTGTATTGAAATAAATATACAAAATGCATATACAGTAAGGTAAATTTGTATTGAAGAGATATTCAAAATACATATAAAACAATGTAAATTTGTTTCAAAATATATATACGGATACGCATAAAATAAAGTAGATTTCTATGAAAATATATATACAAAATACATATGAAATTATGTAAATACGTATAAAAATATATATACAAAATACATATTAAATAATGTAAATTCGTGTCAAAATAAATAAACAAAATATCATGAAAAGAATGTGTATTTGTATGAAAATAGATAATAGATAATAAATTTTTATAAAATATATATGCAAGACACACTTTGAATAATGTAAATATGTATTAAAAAGTATATACAAAAAACAAATAGAATAATGTAACATCGTATCAAAATAAATACACCGAATATTAATAAAATAATGTAAATTTGTATGAAAATAAAGATGCAAAATTCCCATAAAATAGCGCATTTCCTATAAAAATATATATACCAAAATACACATAAAATATTTAAATTTGCATTGAAATAAATATACAAAATGCACATACAATAAGGTAAATTTGTATTGAAAGAGATATTCAAAAATACATATAAAACAATGTAAATTTGTTTCAAAATATATATACGAATACAAATAAAAAAACGTAGATTTCTATTAAAGAATATATATACATAATACACATAAAATTAAGTAAATACGTATAAAAAAATGTATACAAAATACATATAAAATAATGTAATTTCGAATTAAAATAAATGTAAATTTGAATGAAAATATATAAACAAATACACTTAAAATAACGTAAATTTGTATAAAATATATATGCAAGATACACATTAAATAATGTAAATGTGTATAAAAAAATATATACAAAAAACAAATAGAATAATGTAAAATCGTATCAAAATAAATACACAGAATATCAATAAAATAATGTAAATTGGTATGAAAATAAAGATGCAAAATTCCCAAAATTATCAATTCTTTATAAAAATATATATACAAAATACACATAAAATATTTAAATTTGTATTGAAATAAATATACAAAATGCATATACAGTAAAGGTAAATTTGAATTAAAAGAGATATTCAAAATACATATAAAACAATGTAAATTTGCTTCAAAATATATAAACGAATACACATAAAATAAAGTGAATCTCTTTAGAAATATATATACAAAATACATATGAAATTATGTGAATACGTATAAAAATATATATACAAAATACATATCAAATAATGTAAATTCGTGTCAAAATAAATAAACAAAATATCATGAAAAGAATGTGTATGAAAATAGATAATAGATAATAAATTTGTATAAAATATATATGCAAGATACACATTAAATAATGTAAATATGTATAAAAAAGTAGATACAAAAAACAAATAGAATAATGTAAAATCGTATCAAAATAAATACACCGAATATTAATAAAATAATGTAAATTTGTATGAAAATAAAGATGCAAAATTCCCATAAAATAGCGCATTTCTTATAAAAATATATATACCAAAATACACATAAAATATTTAAATTTGTATTGAAATAAATATACAAAATGCACATACAATAAGGTAAATTTGTATTGAAAGAGATATGCAAAAATACATATAAAACAATGTAAATTTGTTTCAAAATATATATACGAATACAAATAAAAAAACCTAGATTTCTATAAAAATATATATACAAAATACACATAAAATTAAGTAAATACGGATAAAAAAATGTATACAAAATACACATAAAATAATGTTAATTCGATTTAAAATAAACAAACAAAATACCAATAAAAGAATGTGTATTTGGATAAATATAAATATACAAAATACACATACAAAATAATCATAAAATAAGGTAGATTTGTAATAAAATATATGTACAAAATACACATAAAATAATGTAAATTTATATGAAAATATATATACAAATACACATATAATACCATGAATTTGTATAAAAATATATATTCAAAATAAATATTAAATAATGTAAAAGCGTATAAAAATATATATACAAAGTACATATAAAATAATGTAAATTCGTATCAATATAAATCAACAAAACACCAATAAAATAATATATATTTGAATGAAAATAAATTTACAAAATACACATAACATAACTAAAATTTGTATTAAAATATATACAAAAATACATAGAAATAATTTGAGTTTGTATGAAAATAGATATACAAAATACACATAAAACTAGGTAAATTTCTTTTGAAATGTATATAGAAAATAGCCATAAAATATTGTAAATTTGTGTCAAAAAATAGAAAAGAAATACACATAAAATAACGTAAATTTGTATGAAAAATATATACAAAATACACATAGAATAATGTCAATTCGTATCAAAATGAATGAGCAGAATATCAATAAAATAATTTAAATTTGTATGAAAATAAAGATGCAAAAAACCCAGAAAATAAAGCATATGTTTATAAAATACAGATACAAAATACACATCGAATAATTAGATTTGTATTAAAATTAATATACAAAATGCGTATATAATAAGGTAAATTTGTATTGAAAAATATGCAACATTCACGTTTACTCATACAAATTTATATTATTTTATTGGTATTTTGTTTATTTATTTTGATACGAATTACATGATTATATGTATTTTGTACATTTTATACGTATTTACATTATTTAATGTGTATTTTGTTTATATATTTTCATACAGATTTACGTTATTATATGTGTATTTGAATAAATATTTTGATACAAATTTACTTTTTTTCATGTATGTTGTATATATATTTCAATTCAAATTTAGCTTATTTTGTGTGTATTTTGTATATATTCTCATACAAATTTAATTACTTCTGTGTATTTTTGTATATAGTTTTATATAAATTTACGTTATTTTATGTGTATTTTGCATATTTATATTTATACAAAAACACATTCTTTTATTGGTATTTTGTTTATTTATTTTGATACGAATTTACATTATTTTATGTGTATTTTGTATACATTTTTTTATACGTATTTACTTCATTTTATGTGTATTTTGTATATATATTTTTAATAGAAATCTACGTTATTTTATGTGTATTCGTATACATATTTTGAAACAAATTTACATTGCTTTATATGTATTTTGCATATCTATTTCAATACAAATTTACCTTATTGTATGTGTTTTTTATATATTTATTTTAATACAAATCTAATTTTTTTATGTGTATTATGGTATATATATTTTTATAAATAAAAAAAATGCGTTATTTTATGGGTATTTTGCCTCTTTATTTTCATACAAATTTACATTATTTTATTAACATTCTGTGTATTTATTTTGATACGATTTTACATTATTCTATTTGTGTTTTGTATATATTTTTTTATACAAATTTACGTCATTTTAAGTGTATTTGTTTATGTATTTTCATTCAAATTTACATTATTTTATGTGAATTTTGTATATGTATTTCCATACAAATTTACCTAATTTTATGTGTATTTTGTATATTTAATTTCATACAAATTTAAAATATTTTTGTGTAGTTTTGTATATAGTTTGATACAAATTTAGGTTATTTTATGTGTATTTTGAATATCTATTAAATATATATATATATACAAAATACATATGAAATTATGTAAATACGTATAAAAATATATATACAAAATACATATGAAATTATGTAAATACGTATAAAAATATATATACAAATTCATATCAAATAATGTAAATTCGTGTCAAAATAAATAAACAAAATATCATGAAAAGAATATGTATTTGTATGAAAATAGATAATAGATAATAAATTTGTATAAAATATATATGCAAGATACACATTAAATAATGTAAATATAAATTATAAAAGTATATACAAAAAACAAATAGAATAATGTAAAATCTTATCAAAATAAATACACCGAATATTAATAAAATAATGTAAATTTGTATGAAAATAAAGATGCAAAATTCCCATAAAATAGCGCATTTCTTATAAAAATATATATACCAAAATACACATAAAATTTTTAAATTTATATTGAAATAAATATACAAAATGCACATACAATAAGGTAAATTTGTATTGAAAGAGATATGCAAAAATACATATAAAACAATGTAAATTTGTTTCAAAATATATATATACGAATACAAATAAAAAAACGTAGATTTCTATAAAAATATATATTCAAAATACACATAAAATTAAGTAAATACGTATAAAAAAATGTATTCAAAATACATATAAAATAATGTAAATTCGAATTAAAATAAATAAACAAAATACCAATAAAAGAATGTGAATTTGGATAAATATAAATATACAAAATACACATACAAAATAAACATAAAATAAGGTGGATTTGTAATAAAATATATGTACAAAATACACATACAATAATGTAAATTTATATGAAAATATATATACAAATACACATAAAATGCCATGAATTTGTATAAAAATATATATTCAAAATAAATATTAAATAATGTAAGAGCGTATAAAATTATATATACAAAGTCCATATAAAATGAAAATTAAGATGCAAAATACCTATAAAATAACGCATTTTTTATAAAATTATTGATACCAAAATACACATAAAATATTTGAACTTGTATTAAAATACATATACAAAATGCACATACAATAAGGTAAATTTGTATTGAAATAGATATGCAAAATACATATAAAATAATGTAAATTTGTTTCAAAATATATATACGAATACACATAAAATAACGTAATTTCTATAAAAATACATATACAAAATACACATAAAATTAAGTAAATACGTATAAAAAAATGTATACAAAATACACATAAAATAATGTAAATTCGTATAAATGTAAATAAACAATATACCAATAAAAGAATGTGTATTTGTATAAATATAAATATACAAAATGCACATAAAATAACGTAAATTTATATAAAACTATATACATAAAATAACAAATTTCTATAAAATATATGTACAAAAGGAACATTAGATAAATTTGCATAAAATATATATACAAAACACACATTAGATAATGTAAATGAGTATAAAAATATATACAAAATACCTATGAAATAATCTAAATTCGTATGAATTAAATTAAGAAATACCAATAAAATAATGTAATTTTGGATGAAAATATATATACAAAATACACATAAAATAACCTAAATACAAATACAAATATACACATAAAATAATTTAAAATTGAATGAAATAAATATACAAAATAAACATAAAATAAGGTAGATTTGTAATGAAATATATGAAAAAATACACATAAAATAATATAAATTTGTATGAAAATATATATACAAATACATATTAAATAACATGAATTTGTATAAAATTTGTATCAAAATATATACTTATACACACAATAAAATAACGTAATTTTTTTTAAGAAAATGTATATACAAAATACACATAAAATAATTTAAATACGTAGAAAAATATTTATACAAAAAACACATAAAATAATGTAAATATGTATGAAAATATATAAACAAATACATATAAAATAATGTAAATTTGGATAAAATATATATACAAAATGAAAATTAAATAATGTAAATATATATGTAAAAAAATATATACAAAAAACACATAGAATAATGTTAAATCGTATCAAAATAAATAAAGAGAATATCAATAAAATAATGTAAATTTGTATGAAAATAAAGATGCAAAATATCCATATAATAACGCATATTTGCATTAAATATATATACAAAATACTTATAAATTATTTAATTTTTTATTAAAATAAATATACAATATGAACGTACATTAAATTAAATTTGTATTGAAATAGATATGCAAAATACACATTAATAATGTAAATTTGTATCAAAATATATATACGAATACTCATAAAATAGAGTAAATTTCTATGAAAATATACATACAAAATAGATATACAAAATACACATATAACTAGTTAAATTTGTATTTAAATACATGTACAAAAAACACATAAAATAATGTAGATTTGTATGAAATGAAAACAAATACATTTTATATAAAATATATATACAAAATACACATAGAATAATGTAAAATCATATCAAAATAAATACACAGAATATCAATAAAATAATGTAAATTTGTATGAAAATAAAGATGCAAAATACCCATAAAATAAAGCATATTTTTATAAAAATACATATACAAAAATGCACCTAGATTAATCAAATTTGTATTAAAATTAATATACAAAATGCACATACAATAAGGTAAATTTGTTTTTAAAAAATATGCAAAATACACATAAAACAATGTAAATTTGTTTCAAAATATATATACGAATACACATAAAATAACGCAGATTTCTATAGAAATATATATACAAAATACACTTGAAATAATGTAAACCCGTATAAAAATATATATATTCAAAATACACATTAAATAATGTTAATTCGTGTCAAAATAAATAAACAAAATATCATGAAAAGAATGTGTATTTGTATGAAAATAGATATACAAAATTCACATAAAATAACCTAAGTTTGTATAAAACTATATACAAAAATACACAAAAATAATTTTAACTTGTATGAAAATAAATATACAAAAAACATATAAAATTAGGTAAATTTGTATTGAAATACATATACAAAATACACATAAAATAATGTAAATTTGAATGAAAATATATAAACATATAGACTTAAAATAACGTAAATTTGTATCAAATATATATACAAAAAACACATTAAATAATGTAAATATGTATAAAAAATATATACAAAACACAAATAAAATAATGTAAAATCGTATCAAAATAAATACAGAAAATATTAATAAAATAATGTAAATTTGTATGAAAATTAAGATGCAAAATATCCATAAAATAACGCATTTTTTTATAAAAATATATATACGAAAAAACATAAAATATTTGATTTTGTATTAAAATAAATAGATATAGAAAATACACATAAAATAAGCTAAATTTGAATTGAAATATATATACAAAATACATAAAATAATGTAAATTTGTATCAAAATACTTATACAAATACACATATAATAACGTAAATTTGTATGAAAATATATGAACAAAATACACATTAAATAATGTAAATACGTATAAAAAAAATGTACAAAATACACAAATAATCATGTAATTCGTATCAAAATAAATAGACAAAATACCAATAAAATAATGTAAATTTCTATGAGAAAACATATACAAAATACACATAAATAACGCAAATATCAATAAAAAAATATATAATATAATATATTTTTATACATATTTAAAATATTTAATGTATATTTTGAATATATATTTATCAAATTTACGTTATTTTATATGTATTTATATATTTTCATACAAATTACATTATTTTATGTGAGTTTTGTATGTATTCAATACAAATTTGCCTAACTTTATGTATTTTGCATATCTATTTTCAAACAAATTTAAATTATTTTGTGTATTTTGTATATTTTATACAAATTTTAGATATTTATTTGTTTTTTTATATATATTTTCCTAAATATACATTCTTTTATTGGAATTTTGTGTATTACTTTTACAATTTACATTATTTTATGTGTACTTTATATATATATATTTTCTACATTTAAATTATTATTATGAAAATATATAAACAAATACACTTGAAATAACGTAAATTTGTATAAAATATATATGCAAGATACATTAAATAATGTAAATGTGTATAAAAATATATATACAAAAAACAAATAGAATAGTAAAATCGTATCAAAATAAATACACAGAATATCAATAAAATAATGTAAATTTGTATGAAAATAAAGATGCAAAATTCCCAAAATTATCGCATTTTTATAAAATATATTTACCAAAATACACATAAAATATTTAAATTTGTATTGAAATAAATATACAAAATGCATATACAGTAAGGTAAATTTGTATTGAAAGAGATATTCAAAAATACATATAAAACAATGTAAATTTGTTTCAAAATATATATATGAATACACATAAAATAAAGTAGATTTCTATAGAAATATATATACAAAATACATATGAAATTATTTAAATACGTATAAAAACATATATACAAAATACATATCAAATAATGTAAATTCGTGTCAAAATAAATAAACAAAATATCATGAAAAGAATGTGTATTTGTATGAAAATAGATAATAGATAATAAATTTGTATAAAATATATGTGCAAGATACACATTAAATAATGTAAATATGTATAAAAAAGTATATACAAAAAACAAATAGAATAATGTAACATCGTATCAAAATAAATACACCGAATATTAATAAAATAATGTAAATTTGTATGAAAATAAAGATGCAAAAATCCCATAAAATAGCGCATTTCTTATAAAAATAAATATACCAAAATACTCATAAAATATTTAAATTTGCATTGAAATAAATATACAAAATGCACATACAATAAGGTAAATTTGTATTGAAAGAGATATGCAAAAATACATATAAAACAATGTAAATTTGTTTCAAAATATATATACGAATAAAATAAAAAAAACGTAGATTTCTATAAAAATATATATACAAAATACACATAAAATTAAGAAAATACGTATAAAAAAAATGTATACAAAATACACATAAAATAATGTAAATTCGAATTAAAATAAATAAACAAAATACCAATAAAAGAATGAGTATTATGATAAATATAAATATACAAAATTCACATACAAAATAAACATAAAATAAGGTAGATTTGTAATAAAATATATGTACAAAATACACATAAAATAATGTAAATTTATATGAAAATATATATACAAATACACATAAAATACCATGAATTTGTATAAAAATATATATTCAAAATAAATATTAAATAATGTAAAACCGTATAAAAATATATATACAAAGTACATATAAAATAATGTAAATTCGTTTATATATAAATCAACAAAACACCAATAAAATAATATATATTTGAATGAAAATAAATTTACAAAATACACATAACATAACTAAAATTTGTATTAAAATATATACAAAAATACATAGAAATGATTTGAGTTTGTATGAAAATAGATATACAAAATACACATAAAACTAGGTAAATTTATTTTGAAATGTATATACAAAATACCCATAAAATATTGTAAATTTGTATCAAAATATATAAACAAATACACATAAAATAACGTAAATTTGTATGAAAAATATATACAAAATACACATAGAATAATGTCAATTCGTATTAAAATGAATGAGCAGAATATCAATAAAATAATGTAAATTTGTATGAAAATAAAGATGCAAAATACCCAAAAAATAAAGCATATGTTTATAAAAATACAGATACAAAAATACACATCGAATAATTAAATTTGTATTAAAATTAAAATACAAAATGCGTATATAATAATGTAAATTTGTATTGAAAAAATATGCAACATACACGTTTACTCACACAAATTTATATTATTTTATTGGTATTTTGTTTATTTATTTTGATACGAATTACATGATTATATGTGTATTTTGTACATTTTTTTTTATACGTATTTACATTATTTAAAGTGTATTTTGTTTATATATTTTCATACATTACATTATTATATGTATTTGTATAAATATTTTGATACAAATTTACTTTATTTCATGTATTTTGTATATATATTTCAATTCAAATTTAGCTTATTGTGTATTTTATATATATTTTCATACAAATTTAATTACTTCTGTGTATTTTTGTATATAGTTTTATATAAATTTACGTTATTTTATGTGTATTTTGTATATTTATATTTATACAAATACACATTCTTTTATTGGTATTTTGTTTATTTATTTTGATATGAATTTACATTATTTTATGTGTTTTTTGTATACATTTTTTTATACGTATTTACTTCATTTTATGTGTATTTTGTATATATATTTTTATAGAAATCTACGTTATATTATGTGTACTCGTATATATATTTTGAAACAAATTTACATTGTTTTATATGTATTTTGCATATCTATTTCAATACAAATTTACCTTATTGTATGTGTTTTCTGTATATTTATTTTAATACAAATTTAATTTTTTGATGTGTATTTTGGTGTATATATTTTTATAAATAAAAAAAAAGCGTTATTTTATGGGTATTTTGCTTCTTTATTTTCATACAAATTTACATTATTTTATTGATATTCTGTGTATTTATTTTGATACGATTTTACATTATTCTATTTGTGTTTTGTACATATTTTTTTATACAAATTTACGTTATTTTAAGTGTATTTGTGTATGTATTTTCAATGAAATTTACATCATTTTATGTGTATTTTGTGTATGTATTTCAATACAAATTTACCTAATTTTATGTGTATTTTGTATATTTATTTTCATACAAATTTAAAATATTTTTGTGTATTTTTGTATATAGTTTGATACAAATTTAGGTTATTTTATATGTATTTTGTATATCTATTTTCATACAAATACATTCTTTTAATTGATATTTTGTTATTTATTTTGACATAATTTACATTATTTATTATGTATATATATATATATATATATATATATATATATACATATATATATATATATATATATATATATATATATATATATATATATATATATATATATATATATATATCTATATATATATAGATATATATAGAAATACACATTCTTTTATATGTATTTTGTTTATTTAGTGATACTAATTTTTTTATTTGATGTGTATTTTATATACATTTTTATACATATTTACTTAATTTTGTGTATTTTTGTATATATATTTTTATAGAAATTGTGTTCGTATATATATTTTGACAAATTTACATTGTTTATATGTATTTTGCATATCTATTTTTGTGTATTCTGTATTTATTTTTGTTATACATATAATAATGTAAAATCGTATCAAAATAAGTACACAGAATATCAATAAAATATTGTAAATTTGTATAAAAATAAAGATGCAAAATACCTATCAGATAAAGCATATTTTTTTTAATACATATACAAAAATACACATAGAATAATTAAATTTGTATTAAAATTAATATACAAAATGCACACATACAATAAGGTAAATGTGTATTGAAAAAAAACGCAAAATAGAAATAAAACAGTGTAAATTTGTTTCAATATATATATACGAATACACATAAAATAACGTAGATTTCTATAGAAATATATATACAAAATACACATGAAATTATGTAAATACGTAAAAAAATATATATATAAAATACATATTAAGTAATGTAAATTCGTGTCAAAATAAAAAAACAAAATATCATGAAAAGAATGTGTATTTGTATGAAAATAAATAATAGATAATAAATTTGTATGAAATATATATGCAAGATACACATTAAATAATGTAAATATGTATAAAAAATATATATACAAAAAACAAATAGAATAATGTAAAATCGTATCAAAATAAATACACCGAATATTAATAAAATAATGTAAATTTGTATGAAAATAAAGATGCAAAATTCCCATCAAATAGCGCATTTCTTATAAAAATATATATACCAAAATACACATAAAATATTTAAATTTGTATTGAAATAAATATACAAAATGCACATACAATAAGGTAAACTTGTATTGAAAGAGATATGCAAAAAAACATATAAAACAATGTAAATTTGTTTCAAAATATATATACGAATACACATAAAATAACGTAGATTTGTATAAAAATATATATACAAAATACACATAAAATTAGGTAAATACGAATAAAAAAATGTAAACAAAATACACATGAAATAATATAAATTCGAAACAAAATAAATAAACAAAATATCAATAAAAGAATGTTTATTTGTATAAATATAAAAGTACAAAATACACATACAAAATAAACATAAAATAAGGTAAATTTGTAATGAAATATATGTACAAAATACACATAAAATAATGTAAATTTATATGAAAATATATATAAAAATACACATAAAATGCCATGAATTTGTATAAAATTATATATTCAAAATAAATATCAAATAATGTAAATGCGTATAAAAATATATATAAAAAGTACATATAAAATAATGTAAATTCGTATCAATATAAATCAACAAAATACCAATAAAATAATATATATTTGAATGAAAATAGATTTACAAAATACACATAACATAACTAAAATTTGTATTGAAATATATACAAAAACACAAAAATAATTTGAGTTTGTATGAAAATAGATATTCAAAATACACATAAAACAAGGTAAATGTCTTTTGAAATATATATACAAAATACCCATAAAATATCGGAAATTTGTGTCAAAATATATAAACAAATACACATAAAATAACGTAAATTTGTATGAAAAATAGATACAAAATACACATAGAATAATGTCAAATCGTATCAAAATGAATGAGCAGAATATCAATAAAATAATGTAAATTTGTATGAAAATAAAGATGCAAAATACCCATAAAATAAAGCATATTTAAAAAAAAATACATATACAAAAATACACATAGAATAGTTAAATTTGTATTAAAATTAATATACAAAATGCATATACAATAATGTAAATTTTTATTGAAAAAATATGCAAAATACACATAAAAGTGTAAATTTGTTTAAAAATCTATATACGAATAAACATAATATAACGTAGATTTCTATAGAAATATATATACAAAATACACATGAAATGATGTAAATACGTATAAAAATATATATACAAAATAAACATTAAATAATTTAAATTCTCGTCAAAATAAATAAACAAAATATTAATAAAAGAATGTGTTTTTGTATGAAAATAGATATACAAAATACTCATAAAATAACCTAAGTTTGTATAAAACTATATATTAAAAAATACACAAATAATTTAAATTTGTATGAAAATAAATATACAAAATACACATAAAATTAGGTAAATTTGTATTGAAATACATATACAAAATACACATAAAATAATGGAAGTTTGAATGAAAATATATAAACATATACACTTAAAATAACGTAAATTTGTTTCAAATATATATACAAAATACTAATTAAATAATGTAAATATGTATAAAAAAATATATACAAAACACAAATAGAATAATGTAAAATCGTATCAAAATAAATACACAGAATATTAATAAAATAATGTAAATTTGTTTGAAAATAAAGATGCAAAATAGCCATAAAATAACGCATTTTTTATAAAAATATATGTTCCAAAATACACATAAAATACTAAAATTTGTATTAAAATAAATATAAAAAATGCACATACTGTAAGGTAAATTTGTATTGAAATAGATATGCAAAATACATATAAAACAATGTAAATTTGTTTCAAAATATATATACGAATACACATAAAATTACGTTGATTTCTATAAAAATATATACAAAATACACATAAAATGAAGTAAATACGTATAAAAAAATGAATACAAAATACACATAAAAATCGTATCAAAATAAATAAACAAAATACCAGTAAAAGAAAGTGTATTTGTATAAATATGAATATACAAAATACACATAAAATATCGTAAATTTGTATAAAACTATATAATGTCAATTCGCATCAAAATGAATGAGCAGAATATCAATAAAATAATGTAAATTTGTATGAAAATAAAGATGCAAAATACCCAAAAAATAAAGCATATGTTTATAAAAATACAGATACAAAAATACACATCGAATAATTAAATTTGTATTAAAATTAATATACAAAATGCGTATATAATAATGTAAATTTGTATTGAAAAAATATGCAACATACACGTTTACTCATACAAATTTATATTATTTTATTGGTATTTTGTTTATTTATTTTGATACGAATTACATGATTATATGTGTATTTTGTACATATTTTTTTATACGTATTTACATTATTTACAGTGTATTTTGTTTATATATTTTCATACAAATTTACGTTATTATATGTGTATTTGTATAAATATTTTGATACAAATTTACTTTATTTCATGTATTTTGTATATATATTTCAATTCAAATTTAGCTTATTTGTGTGTATTTTGTATATTTTCATACAAATTTAATTACTTGTGTATTTTGTATATAGTTTTATATAAATTTACGTTATTTTATGTGTATTTTGAATATTTATATTTATACAAATACATATTCTTTTATTGGTATTTTGTATTTATTTTGACAATTTACATTATTTTATGTGTATTTTGTAAACATTTTTTTATACGTATTTACTTCATTTTATGTGTATTTTGTATATATATTTTTATAGAAATCTACGTTATTTTATGTGTACTCGTATATATATTTTGAAACAAATTTACATTGTTTTATATGTATTTTGCATATCTATTTCAATACAAATTTACCTTATTGTATGTTTTTTTTGTATATTTATTTTAATACAAATTTAATTTTTTGATGTGTATTTTGGTATATATATTTTTATAAATAAAAAAAATGCGCTAATTATGGGTATTTTGCTTATTTATTTTCAAACAAAATTACATTATTTTATTAATATTCTGTGTATTTATTTTGATACGATTTTACATTATTCTATTTGTGTTTTGTATATATTTTTTTATACAAATTTACGTTATTTTAAGTGTATTTGTGTATGTATTTTCATTCAAATTTACATTATTTTATGTGTATTTTGTGTATGTATTTCAATACAAATTTACCTAATTTTATGTGTATTTTGTATATTTATTTTCATACAAATTTAAAATATTTTTTTGTATTTTTGTATATAGTTTGATACAAATTTTGGTTATTTTATGTGTATTTTGTACATCTATTTTCATACAAATACACATTCTTTTATTGATATTTTGTTTATTTATTTTGACGCGAAATTTATGGGAATTTGTTTTCATTTCATACAAATTTACATTATTTAATGTGTATTTTGTACATGTATTTCAATACAAATTTAACTAATTATATGTGTATTTTGTATATCTATTTTCATACAAATTGAAATTTATTTTTTTGTTTTTTTGTGTATATTTTTATTCAAATTTACGTAATCTTATAAAAATATATATACCAAAATACACATAAAATATTTAAATTTGCATTGAAATAAATATACAAAATGCACATACAATAAGGTAAATTTGTATTGAAAGAGATATGCAAAAATACATATAAAAAATGTAAATTTGTTTCAAAATATATATACGAATACAAATAAAAAAAACGTAGATTTCTATAAAAATATATATACAAAATGCACATAAAATTAAGTGAATACGTATAAAAAAAATGTATACAAAATACACATAAAATAATGTAAATTCGAATTGAAATAAATAAACAAAATACCAATAAAAGAATGTGTATTTGGATAAATATAAATATACAAAATACACATACTAAATAAACATAAAATAAGGTAGATTTGTAATAAAATATATGTACAAAATACACATAAAATAATGTAAATTTATATGAAAATATATATACAAATACACATAAAATACCATGAATTTGTATAAAAATATATATTCAAAATAAATATTAAATAATGTAAAAGCGTATAGAAATATATATACAAAGTACATATAAAATAATATAAATTCGTATCAATATAAATCAACAAAACACCAATAAAATAATATATATTTGAATGAAAATAAATTTACAAAATACACATAACATAACTAAAATATGTATTAAAATATATACAAAAATATGTAGAAATAATTTGAGTTTGTATGAAAATAGATATACAAAATACACATAAAACTAGGTAAATTTCTTTTGAAATGTATATACAAAATACCCATAAAATATTGTATATTGTATCAAAATATATAAACAAATACACATAAAATAACGTAAATTTGTATGAAAAATATATACAAAATACACATAGAATAATGTCAATTCGTATCAAATGAATGAGCAGAATATCAATAAAATAATGTAAATTTGTATGAAAATAAAGATGCAAAAAACCAAAAAAATAAAGCATATGTTTATAAAAATACAGATACAAAAATACACATCGAATAATTAAATTTGTATAAAAATTAATATACAAAATGCGTATATAATAAGGTAAATTTGTATTGAGAAAATATGCAACATACAAGTTTACTCATACAAATTTATATTATTTTATTGGTATTTTGTTTATTTATTTTGATACGAATTACATGATTATATGTGTATTTGGTACATATTTTTTTATACGTATTTACATTATTTAATGTGTATTTTGTTTATATATTTTCATACAAATATACGTTATTATATGTGTATTTGTATAAATATTTTGATACAAATTTACTTTATTTCATGTATTTTGTATATATATTTCAATTCAAATTTAGCTTATTTTGAGTGTATTTTGTATATATTTTCATACAAATTTAATTACTTCTGTGTATTTTTGTATATAGTTTTATATAAATTTACGTTATTTTATGTGTATTTTGTATATTTATATTTATACAAATACACATTCTTTTATTGGTATTTTGTTTATTTATTTTGATACGAGTTTACATTATTGTATGTGTTTTTTGTATACATTTTTTTATACGTATTTACTTAAATTTATGTGTATTTTGTATATATATTTTTATAGAAATCTACGTTATCTTATGTGTATTCGTATATATATTTTGAAACAAATTTACATTGTTTTATATGTATTTTGCATATCTATTTCAATACAAATTTACCTTATTGTATGTGTTTTTTGTATATTTATTCTAATACAAATTTAATTTTTTGATGTGTATTTTGGTATATATATTTTTATAAATAAAAAAAATGCGCTATTTTATGGGTATTTTGCTTATTTATTTTCATACAAATTTACATTATTTTATTAATATTCTGTGTATTTATTTTGATACGATTTTACATTATTCTATTTGTGTTATGTACAATTTTTTTTTGATACAAATTTACGTTATTTTAAGTGTATTTGTGTATGTATTTTCATTCAAATTTACATTATTTTATGTGTATTTTGTGTATGTATTTCAATAAAAATTTACATATTTTTATATGTTTTTGTATATTTATTTTCATACAAGTTTAAATTATTTTTGCGTATTTTTGTATATAGTTTTATACAAATTTAGGTTATTTTATATGTATTTTGTATATCTATTTTCATACAAATACACATTCTTTTCATGATATTTTGTTTATTTATTTTGACAGGAATTAACATTATTTAATGTGTATTTTGTATATATATTTTTATACGTATTTACATTATTTCAAGTGTATTTTGTATATATATTTCAATAGAAATCTGCATTATTTTATGTGTATTCGTATATATATTTTGAAACAAATTTACATTGTTTTATGTGTATTTTGCATATTTTTTCAATACAAATTTACCTTATTGTATGTGCATTTTGTATATTAATTTAAATACAAATTTGATTAATCTATGTGTATTTTTGTATATGTATTTTTTTTAAAAAATATGCTTTATTTTATGGGTATTTTGCATCTTTATTTTCATACAAATTTACATTATTTTATTGATATTCTGTGTATTTATTTTGATATGATTTTTCATTATTCTATGTGTATTTTGTATATATATTTTATATAAAATGTATTTGTTTTCATTTCATACAAATCAACATTATTTTATGTGTTTTTTGTACATGTATTTAAATACAAATTTAACTAGTTATATGTGTATTTTGTAAATCTATTTTGTATGTATATTTTCATAGAAATTTACTCTATTTTATGAGTATTCGTATATATATTTTGATACAAATTTACATTATTGATGTGTATTTTGCATATCTATTTCAACACAAATTTACTTTATTGTACGTGCATTTTGTATATTTATTTTAATACAAATTTAACTATTTTATATGTATTTTTGAATATATATTTTTATGCAAATATGCGTTATTATATGGATATTTTGCGTCTTTATTTTCATACAAATTTACATTATTTTATTGATATTCTCTTTATTTATTTTGATACGATTTAACATTATTCTATGTGTATTTTGTATATTTTTTTTATTCATATTTACATTATTTAATGTTCATTTTGTATATATATTTTATCCAAATTTACATTATTTTATGTGTATTTGTTTATATATTTTCATACAAATTTACATTATTTTATGTGTTTTTTGTATATATTTTTTTTTTTACGTATTTAAATTATTTTATGTGTATTTTGTATATACATTTTCATAAAAAAAATACGTTATTTTATTGTGTGTATAAGTATATATTTTGATACAAATTTTATACAAATTCATGTTATTTAATGTGTATTTGTATATATATTTTCATACAAATTTATATTATTTTATATGTATTTTTTCATATATTTCATTACAAATTTACCTTATTTTATGTTTATTTTGTATATTTATTTCATTCAATTTTAAATTATTTTATGTGTATATTTGTATTTGTATTTAGGTTATTTTATGTGTATTTTGTATATATATATTTTCATCCAAAATTACATTATTTTATTGATATTTTCTTAATTTAATTCGATACGAATTTAGATTATTTTATAGGTATTTTGTATACATATTTTTATACTCATTTACATTATCTAAAGTGTGTTTTGTATATATATTTTTATGCAAATTTATTTTATGTTCATTTTTGTACATATATTTTTATAGAAATTTGCGTTATTTTATGTATATAGTTTTATATAAATTTACGTTATTTTATGTGCATTTTGTATATTTATATTTATACAAAGACACGTTCTTTTATTGGTATATTGTTTATTTACATTTATACGAACTTACATTTTTTTATGTGTATTTTGTATACATTTTTTTATACGTATTTACTTAATATTATGTGTATTTTATATATGTATTTTTATAGAAATCTACGTTATTTTATGTGTATTCGTATATATATTTTGAAACAAATTTACATTGTTTTATATGTATTTTGCATATCTATTTCAAGACAAATTTACCTTATTGTATGTGCATTTTGTATATTTATTTTAATACAAATTCAAATATTTTATGTGTATTTTGGTATCAATAATTTTACAAAAAATGCGTTATTTTATAGGTATTTTGCATCTTAATTTTCATACAAATTTACATATTTTATTAATATTCTGTGTATATATTTTGATACGATTTTACATTATTCTATTTGTGTTTTGTATATATTTTTTTTTTACATATTTACATTATTTAATGTATTATGAATATATATTTCATATAAATTTACGTTATTATATGTGTATTTGTTTATATATTTTATTTCAAATTTACATTATTTTATGTGTATTTTGTATATGTATTTCAATACAAATTAACCTAATTTTATGTGTATTTTGTATATTTCTTTTCATACAAATTGAAATTATTTTTGTATATAGTTTTATACAAATTTAGGTTATTTTATGTACGCATTTACATTTTTTAATGTGTGTTTTGTATATATATTTTTTTCCAAAGTTACTTTATTTTACGTTCATTTTTGGACATATATTTATATGGAAATTAGCGTTATTTTATATGTATTTGTATATGTTTTCTTACACAAATTTACATTATTTTATTGATATTTTGTTTATTTAGTTTGATACGAATTACATGATTATATGTGTATTTTGTACATATTTTTTATACGTATTTACATTACTTAATGTGTATTTTGTTTATATATTTTTAAACAAATTTAAGTTATTATATGTGTTTTTATAAATATTTTTATACAAATTTACATTATTTTATGTATTTTGTTTATACATTTCAATTCAAATTTAGCTTATTTTATCTGTATTTTGTATATCTATTTTCATACGAGTTTATTTACTTCTGTGTATTTTTGTATATAGTTTTATACAAATTTACGTTATTTTATGTGTATTTTGTATATTTATATTTATACAAATACACATTCTTTTATTGGTATTTTGTTCATTTATTTTGATACGAATTTACATTATTTTATGTGTATTTTGTATACATTTTCTTATACGTATTTACTTCATTTTATGTGTGTTTTGTATATATATTTTTATACAAATCTACGTTATTATATGTGTATTCGTATATATATTTTGAAACAAATCTACATTGTTTTATATGTATTTTGCATATCTATTTCTATACAGATTTACCTTATTGTATGTTTATTTTGTATATTTATTTTAATACAAATTAATTTTTTCATGTGTATTTTGGTTTATATATTTAAAAAAAAATGCGTTATTTAATAGGTATTTTGCATCTTTATTTTCATACAAATTTACATTGTTTTATTAATATTCTGTGTATTTATTTTGATACGATTTTACATTATTCTATTTGTTTTGTATATATTTTTTTATACATATTTACATTATTTAATGTGTATTTTGTATATTTTAAAACAAATTTACGTTATTTTATGCGCATCTGTTTAAATATTTTGATACAAATTTACATTATTTTATGTATTTTGTATATATATTTCAATACAAATTTTGTTTATTTTATGTATATTTTGTATATCTATTTTTATTCGTATCAAAATAAATAAACAAAATAGCAATAAAATAATGTAAATTTGTTTGAGAAAACATATACAAATACACATAAAATAACGCAAATTTCTAAAAAATATATGTACAAAAATGCACATAAAATAAAGTAAATTTGCCTAAAAATATATATACAAACCACACATTAAATAATGTAAATGCGTACATAAAATAACGTAAATTTGTATTAAGCTATATACAAAAATACACAAAAATATTTAAAATTTGTATGAAAAGAAATATACAAAATACACATAAAATTAGGTAAATTTGTATTGAAATACATATACAAAATACACATAAAATAATGTAAATTTTAATGAAAATATATAAACAAATACACTTAAAATAACGTAAATTTCTATAAAATATATGCAAGATACACATTAAATGTGTATAAAAAAATATATACAAAAAAGAAATACAAGAATGTAAAATCCTATCAATATAAATACACAGAATATCAATAAAATAATGTAAATTTGTATGAAAAGAAAGATGCAAAATTCCCATAAAATAGCGCATTTTTTATAAAAATATTTATACCAAAATACACATAAAATATTTAAATTTGTATTGAAATATATATACAAAATGCATATACAGTAAGGTAAATATGTATTGAAAGAGATATTCAAAAATACATATAAAACAAAGTTAATTTGTTTCAAAATATATATACGAATACACATAAAATAACGAAGATTTCTATAGAAATATATATACAAAATACACATGAAACTATGAAAATACGTATAAAAATATATATTCAAAATATATATCTAGGTAAATTCGTGTCAAAATAAATAAACAAAATATCATGAAAAGAATGTGTATTTGCATGAAAATAAATAATAGATAATAAATTTGTATGAAATATATATGCAAGATACACATTAAATAATCTAAATATGTATAAAAAAAAATATATACAAAAAACATATAGAATAATGTGAAATCGTAACAAAATAA
This sequence comes from Eriocheir sinensis, assembly GCF_024679095.1. Taxonomy (NCBI): domain Eukaryota; kingdom Metazoa; phylum Arthropoda; class Malacostraca; order Decapoda; family Varunidae; genus Eriocheir; species Eriocheir sinensis. The sequence goes on from NC_066520.1 coordinate 8,239,078, forward strand.
ATACACCGAATATTAATAAAATAGTGTAAATTTGTATGAAAATAAAGATGCAAAATTCCCATCAAATAGCGCATTTCTTATAAAAATATATATACCAAAATACACATAAAATATTTAAATTTGTATTGAAATAAATATACAAAATGCACGTACAATAAGGTAAACTTGTATTGAAAGAGATGTGCAAAAATACATATAAAACAATGTAAATTTGTTTCAAAATATATATACGAATACACATAAAATAACGTAGATTTCTATAAAAATATATATACAAAATACACATAAAATTAAGTAAATACGTATAAAAATAGATATACAAAATACACATAGAATAATGTAAAATTGTTTAAAAAAAATAAACAGAATATAAATAAAATAATGTAAATATGTGAGGCGTGCCGCGCCAGAACCTCGTAACCGAAAAATCGTAGTTTTGAGAAAATCGCGCATAAAGTTAAACACTGACAATGCACCTAAGAATGGTCAGAATATGTAATAACTATACATCAAATGAAAGGTTTTGAAGAGTTCTGTTTTGTTAATTAGGTTCTGATAGGAAATCGGAAAATTTTTGGTTTATTGAAATAAATTAATGAAACCCCTACTCAGTGGCGGAAAAAAAAAATTGCTGGAATTTTTTTACAATTTTATTATAAAAGTACTTGTTTTTATTAGGAATATGTGAAGGTTTCATGATGATAGCTGTGAAAATGAAAATGTTATGATTTTTTTACCGAGCGAAATTTTTTTTTAATCCATACCGGAACTTTAATACTCCTATCCATTACATTGACTTCCTCCTATGTTCAAAATTATTAAGTACGTGTTGTAAAATGGAATATGTGAAGATTTCATGATGATAGCTGGCTCATCCTACACGTGCGTCTTGGTTACGTGGTTTTGGCCCACGCCTCAGGGAGTTAATCGCGACTTTTTTTTGCGTGTCGAGACCAGACTAACTGTCTTAGCACCCTGTTTTAGGTGGCTGGAAGATCGGATTTCCTCTGTCTGACCACGGTATATGACAATTCCACCTCTCTGCTCTCTGGGGCAGCCATTATCTCAATTTCTCAAATTTCAGGGTTACGAGGTTCTGGCGCGGCACGCCTCATGTATGAAAATAAAAATGCAAAATACCCATAAAATAAAGCATATTTTTATAAAAATACTTATACAAAAATACACATAGCATAATTAAATTTGTATTAAAATTAATATACAAAATGCATATACAATAAGGTAAATTTGTATTGAAAAAATATGCAAAATACACATAAAACAGTGTAAATTTATTTCAAAATCTATATACGAATACTCATAAATCAACGTAGATTTCTATAGAAATATATATACAAAATACACATCAAATGATGTAAACACGTATAAAAATATATATATATATATATATATATATATATATATATATATATATATATATATATATATATATATATATATATATATATATATATATATATATATATATATATATATATATATATATATATATATAAAATACACATTAAATAATGTAAATTCGCGTCAAAATAAATAAACAAAATATCAATAAAAGAATGTGTATTTGTATGAAAATAGATATACAATATACACATAAAATCACCTAAATTTGTATAAAACTATATACAAAAGTACACAAAAATAATTATAATTTGTATGAAAATAAATATACAAAATACACATAAAATTAGGTAGATTTGTATTGAAATACATTTACAAAATACACTTAAAATAACGTAAATTTGAATAAAATATATAAAAAATACACATTAAATAATGAAAATATGTATACAAAAATATATACAAAACACAAATAGAATAATATAAAATCGTATCAAAATAAATACACAGAATATTAATAAAATAATGTAAATTTGTATGAAAAGTAAGATGCAAAATACCCATAAAATAACGCATTATTTTATAAAAATATATTTTCCAAGACACACATAAAATATTTGAATTTGTATTAAAATAAATATACAAAATGCACATACAATAAGGTAAATTTGTATTGAAATAGATATGCAAAATACATATAAAACAATGTAAGTTTGTTTCAAAATATATATACGAATACACATAAAATAGCATAGATTTCTATGAAAATAAATATACAAAATACACATAAAATGAAGTAAATACGTATAAAAAAAGGTATACAAAATACACATAAAATAATGTAAACTCGTATCAAAATAAATAAACAAAATACTAATAAAAGAATGTGTATTGTATAAATATAAATATACAAAATACAAATAAAATAACGTAAATTTATATAAAACTATATGCAAAAATACACAGAAGTAATTAAATTTGTGTGAAAATAGATATACAAAATACATGTGTATTTTGCATATTTATTTCATACAGATATTATTTTGTTTATTTTTATATATTTTCATACAATTTTCGTTATTTTATGTGTATTTTATATTTATTTTCTAAATATACGTTCTTTTATCTGAATTTTATTTATTGAATTTGAAACAGTTTACCTTATTTTGTATATCTATTTTCATACAAATTAAAATACTTCTGTGTATTTTTGTATATAGTTTTATATAAATTTACGTTATTTATGTGTATTTTGTATATTATATTTATACAAATACACATTCTTTTATTGGTATTTTTTATTGATTTTGATACGAATTTACATTATTTTATGTATTTGTATATATTTTTATACGTATTTACTTCATTTATGTGTATTTTGTATATATTGTAATAGCTGGATGTGGCAAGATTACTGCATTAAAGAGATTAGATAGGCTTGGGGAGGCGGATGATAGGCGCGGTTGATAGACAAGGGCTGCCAAGTATGAGCCAGTGGCCTTATTTTAATAGAAATCTACGTTATTTTATGTGTATTCGTATATATATTTTGAAACAAATTTACATTGTTTTATATGTATTTTGCATATCTATTTCAATACAAATTTACCTTATTGTATGTGTTTTTTATATATTTATTTTAATACAAATTTAATTTTTTTATGTGTATTTTGGTATATATATTTAAAAAAAAAAAAAGCGTTATTTTATGGGTATTTTGCCTCTTTATTTTCATACAAATTTACATTATTTTATTAATATTCTGTGTATTTATTTTGATACGATTTTACATTATTCTATTTGTGTTTTGTATATATTTTTTTATACAAATTTACGTTATTTTAAGTGTATTTGTTTATGTCTTTTAATTCAAATTTACATTATTTTATGTGTATTTTGTATATGTATTTCAATACAAATTTACCTAATTTTATGTGTATTTTGTATATTTATTTTCATACAAATTTTAAATATTTTTGTGTATTTTTGTATATAGTTTGATACAAATTTAGGTTATTTTATGTGTATTTTGTATATCTATTTTCAAACAAATACACATTCTTTTATTGATATTTTGTTTATTAATTTTTACACTAATTTACAGTATTTAATGTGTATTTTGTATATATATTTCTATACGTATTTACATCATTTCATGTGTATTTTGTATATATCCTTATTGTATGTGCATTTTGTATATTTATTTCAATACAAATTTAAATATTTTATGTGTATTTTAGTATATATATATATAAAATATATATATATATATATATATATATATATATATATATATATATATATATATATATATATATATATATATATATATATATATATATATATATATATATATATATATATATATATATATATATATATATATATATATATATATATATATATATATATATATATATATATATATATATAAGAAATGCTATTTGATAGAATTTTGCATCTTTATTTTCATACAAATTTACATTATTTTAATAATATTCGGTGTATTTATTTTGATACGATTTTACATTATTCTATTTGTTTTTTGTATATATATATTTTTTTTATACACATTTACATTATTTAATGTGTATCTTGCATATATATTTCATACAAATTTATTATCTATTATTTATTTTCATACAAATACACATTCTTTTCATGATATTTTGTTTATTTATTTTGACACGAATTTACATTACTTAATATGTATTTTGTATATATATTTTTATACGTATTTACATAATTTCATGTGTATTTTGTATATATATTTCTATACAAGTCTACTTTATTTTATGTGTATTCGTATATATATTTTGAAACAAATTTACACTGTTTTATTTGTATTTTGCGTTTTTTTTTTTATACAAATTTACCTTATTGTATGTGTGCATTTTGTATATTAATTTTAATACAAATTTAATTATTCTATGTTTATTTTTGTATATGTATTTTTAAAAAAAAATATGATTTATCTTATTTGTATTTTGCATCTTTATTTTCATACAAATTTAAATTATTTTATTGATATTCTGTGTACTTATTTTGATACGATTTTACATTGTTCTATGTATAACAAAAATAAATATATACAAAAATACACAAAAATAATTTAAATTTGTTTGAAAATAGATATGCAAAATATGTGTATTTTGTATATATATTTCAATTCAAATTTAGCTTATTTTGTATGTATTTTGTATATATTTTCATACAAATTTAATTACTTCTGTGTATTTTTGTATATAGTTTTATATAAATTTACGTTATTTTATGTGTATTTTGTATATTTATATTTATACAAATACACATTCTTTTATTATTATTTTGTTTATTTATTTTGATACGAATTTACATTATTTTATGTGTATTTTGTATACATTTTTTTATACGTATTTACTTCATTTTATGTGTATTTTGTATATATATTTTTATAGAAATCTACGTTATTTTATGTGTATTCGTATATATTTTGAAACAAATTTACATTGTTTTATATGTATTTTGCATATCTATTTCAATACAAATTTACCTTATTGTATATGTTTTTGTATATTTATTTTAATACAAATCAATTTTTTTATGTGTATTTTGGTATATATATTTTTATAAAAAAAAGCGTTATTTTATGGGTATTTTGCTTCTTTATTTTCATACAAATTTACATTATTTTATTAATATTCTGTGTATTTATTTTGATACGATTTTACATTATTTTATATGTGTTTTGTATATTTTTTAATTCAAATTTACGTTTTTTTATAAAATTATTGATACCAAAATACACATAAAATATTTCAATTTGTATTAAAATAAATATACAAAATGCACATACATTAAAGGTAAATTTGTATAGAAATAGGTATGCAAAATACATATAAAATAATGTAAGTTTGTTTCAAATATATATACGAATACACATAAAATAACGTAGATTTCTATAAAATACATATACAAAATACACATAAAATTAAGTATACGTATAAAAAATGTATACAAAATACACATTATATAATGTAAATTCGTATAAATGTAAATAAACAATATACCAATCAAAGAATGTGTATTTGTATAAATATGAATATACAAAATGCACATAAAATAACGTAAATTTATATAAAACTATATACATAAAATAACGCAGATTTCTATAAAATATATGTACAAAATGAACATAAAATAAATTTGCATAAAATATATATGCAAAACACATTAGATAATGTAAATGAGTATAAAATATGTATAGAAAATACCTATGAAATAATCTAAACTCGTATCGAATTAAATTAAGAAAATACCAATAAAATAATGTAATTTTGGATGAAAATATATATAAAATACACATAAAATAACCTAAATACAAATACAAATATACACATAAAATATTGTATTTTGTATATACATTTCAATTCAAATTTAGCTTATTTTATTTGTATTTTGTATATCTATTTTCATACGAATTTAATTACTTCTGAGTATTTTTGTATATAGTTTTATACAAATTTACGTTATTTTATGTGTATTTTTTTATTTATATTTATACAAATACACATTCTTTTATTGGTATTTTGTTTATTTATATTGATACGAATTTACATTATTTTATGTGTATTTTGTATGCATTTTCTTATAAGTATTTACTTTATTTTATGTGTATTTTGTATATATATTTCTATACAAATCTACGTTATTTTATGTGTATTCGTATATATATTTTGAAACAAATTTACATTGTTTTATATGTATTTTGCATATCTATTTCAATACAGATTTACCTTATTGTATGTGTATTTTGTATATTTATTTTAATACAAATAAATTTTTTCATGTGTATTTTGACATATATATTTTTATAAAAAATGCGTTATTTAATGGGTATTTTGCATCTTTATTTTCATACAAATATACATTGTTTTATTAATATTCTGTGTATTTATTTTGATACGATTTTACATTATTCTATTTGTGTTTGTTATATATTTTTTTATACATATTTACATTATTTAATGTGTATTTTGTATATTTTAAAACAAATTTACGTTATTTTATGCGTATCTGTTAAAATATTTTGATACAAATTTACCTTATTTTATGTATTTTGTATATAAATTTCAATACAAATTTAGTTTATTTTATGTATATTTTGTATATCTATTTTCATTCGTATCGAAATAAATAAACAAAATAGCAATAAAATAATGTAAATTTGTATGAGAAAACATATACAAATACACATAAAATAACGCAAATTTCTAAAAAAATATATGTACAAAAATGCACATAAAATAAAGTAAATTTGCATAAAAATATATATACAAAACACACATTAAATAATGTAAATGCGTACATAAAATAACCTAAATTCGTATAAAACTATATACAAAAATACACAAAAATATATATACAAAAAAGAAATAGAATAACGTAAAATCGTATCAAAATAATAACACCGAATATTAATAAAATAATGTAAATTTGTCTGAAAATAAAGATGCAAAATTCCCATCAAATAGCGCATTTCTTATAAAAATATATATACCAAAATACACATAAAATATTTAAATTTGTATTGAAATAAATATACAAAATGCACATACAATAAGGTAAACTTCTATTGAAAGAGATATGCAAAAATACATATAAAACAATGTAAATTTGTTTCAAAATACATATACGAATACACATAAAATAACGTAGATTTGTATAAAAATATATATACAAAATACACATAAAATTAAGTAAATACGTATAAAAAAATGTAAACAAAATACACATAAAATAATGTAAATTCGAAACAAAATAAATAAACAAAATACCAATAAAAGAATGTGTATTTGTATAAATATAAATGTTCAAAATACACATACAAAATAAACATAAAATAAGGTAAATTTGTAATGAAATATATGTACAAAATACACATAAAATAATGTAAATTTATATGAAAATATATATACAAATACACATAAAATACCATGAATTTGTATAAAATTATATATTCAAAATAAATATTAAATAATGTAAATGCGTATAAAAATATATATACAAAGTACATATAAAATAATGTAAATTCGTATCAATATAAATCAACAAAATACCAATAAAATAATATATATTTGAATGAAAATTGATTTACAAAATACACATAACATAACTAAAATTTGTATTGAAATATATACAAAAATACATAAAAATAATTTGAGTTTGTATGAAAATATATATTCAAAATACAAATAAAACTAGGTAAATTTCTTTTGAAATATATATACAAAATACCCACAAAATATTGTAAATTTGTGTCAAAATATATAAACAAATACACATAAAATAACTTAAAATAACGTAAATATGTATCAAATATATATACAAAAAACACATTAAATAATGTAAATATGTATAAAAAAATATATACAAAACACAAATAAAATAATGTAAAATCGTATCAAAATAAATACAGAAAATATTAATAAAATAATGTAAATTTGTATGAAAATTAAGATGCAAAATACCCATAAAATAACGCATTTTTTATAAAAATATATATACGAAAAAAACAAAATATTTGATTTTGTATTAAAATAAATAGATATACAAAATACACATAAAATAAGCTAAATTTGAATTGAAATATATATAAAAAATACATAAAATAATGTAAATTTGTATTAAAATACTTATACACTTATACAAATAGACATATAATAACGTAAATTTATATAAAAATATATAAACAAAATACACATTAAATAATGTAAAAACGTATAAAAAAATGTACAAAATACACAAATAATCATGTAATTCGTATCAAAATAAATAGACAAAATACCAATAAAATAATGTAAATTTCTATGAGAAAACATATACAAAATACACATAAATAACGCAAATATCAATAAAAATATATATAATATAATATATTTTATACATATTTAAAATATTTAATGTATATTTTGTATATATATTTTATGAAAATTTACGTTATTTTATATGTATTTGTTTATATATTTTCATACAAATTTACATTATTTTATGTGAGTTTTGTATATGTATTTCAATAGAAATTTGCCTAACTTTATGTGTATTTTGCATATCTATTTTGAAAAAAATTTAAATTGTTCTTGTGTATTTTCGTATATATTTTTATACAAATTCTAGTTATTTTATTTGTTTTTTGTATATATATATATATATATATATATATATATATATATATATATATATATATATATATATATATATATATATATATATATATATATATATATATATATTTTTTTTTTCCTACAAATATACATTATTTTATTGGAATTTTGAGTATTTATTTTTTTACTAATTTAAATTATTTTATTTGTCTTTTTTATATATATTTTTCTACGTATTTAAATTAGTTTATGTTTATTTTATATATAAATTTTCATAAAAATTTACTTTATTTTCTTGTGTTTATTCGTATATAATCTGAAACAAATAGTATACAAATTCCTGTTATTTTATTTGTTTTTGTATATTTTTTTTCATAAAAATTTATATTATTTTATGTTTATTATTACATATATTTTATTACAAATTTACCTTATTTTATGTTTATTTTGTATATTTATTTCATTCAATTTTAAACTATTTTTTGTGTTTTTTTGTATTTGTATTTAGGTTATTTTATGTGTATTTTCTATATATATATATATATTTTCATCCAAAATTACATTATTTTATTGGTATTTTCTTAATTTAATTCGATACGAATTTAGATTATTTCATAGGTATTTTGTATACATATTTTTATACTCATTTACATTATCTAAAGTGTGTTTTGTATATATATTTTTATGCAAATTTATTTTGTGTTCATTTTTGTACATATAATATTTTTATAGAAATTTGCGTTATTTTATGTATATAGTTTTATATAAATTTACGTTATTTTATGTGCATTTTGTATATTTATATTTATACAAATACACATTCTTTTAATGATATATTGTTTATTTACATTTATACGAATTTACATTATTTTAAATGTATTTTGTATGCATTTTTTTATTCGTATTTACATAATATTATGTGTATTTTGTATATGTATTTTTATAGAAATCTACGTTATTTTATGTGTATTCGTATATATATTTTGAAACAAATTTACATTATTTTATATGTTTTTTGCATATCTATTTCAATACAAATTTACCTTATTGTATGTGCATTTTGTATATTTATTTTAATACAAATTGAAACATTTTATGTGTATTTTGGTATCAATAATTTTATAAAAAATGCGTTATTTTATAGGAATTTTGCATCTTAATTTTCATAAAAATTTACATTATTTTATTAATATTCTGTGTATATATTTTGATACGATTTTACATTATTTTATTTGTGTTTTGTATATATTTTTTTTATACATATTTACATTATTTAATGTGTATTTTGTACATATATTTCATATAAATTTACGTTATTATATGTGTATTTGTTTATATATTTTCTTTCAAATTTACATTATTTTATGTGTATTTTGTATATGTATTTCAATACAAATTAACCTAATTTTATGTGTATTTTGTATATTTCTTTTCATACAAATTAAAATTATTTTTGAGTATTTTTGTATATAGTTTAATACAAATTTAGGTTATTTTATGTACGCATTTACATTATTTAATGTGTGTTTTGTAATTATATTTTTATCCAAAGTTACTTTATTTAACTTTCATTTTTGGACATATATTTTTATAGAAATTAGCGTTATTTTATATGTATTTGTATATGTTTTCTCATACAAATCTACATTATTTTATTGATATTTTGTTTATTTAGTTTGATACGAATTACATGATTATATGTGTATTTTGTACATATTTTTATACGTATTTACATTACTTAATGTGTATTTTGTTTATATATTTTTAAACAAATTTACGCTATTTTATGTGTATTTTGTATATTTATATTTATACAAATACACATTCTTTTACTGGTATTTTGTTTATTTATTTTGATACGAATTTACATTATTTTATGTGTATTTTGTATACATTTTTTATACGTATTTACTTCATTTTATGTGTATGTTGTATAGTATTTTGTATATATATTTTATACAAATGTACGTTGTTTTATGTGTATTCTTATATATATGTACGCATTTACATTATTTAATGTGTGTTTTGTATATATATTTTTATGCAAATTTACTTTATTTTATGTGCATTTTTGTACATATATTTTTTTAGAAATTTGCGTTATTTTATGTGTATTTGTATATGTTTTCTCATACAAATTTACATTATTTTATTGCTATTTTGTTTATTTATTTTGATACGAATGAAAATAGATATACAAAATATACATAAAATAAACTAAATTTGTATTGAAATATATATACAAAATACATAAAATAATGTAAAATTGTATAAAAATATTTTAACAGATGTGCATAAAATAACGTAAATTTGTTTTAAATTTTTCAAAATACACATTAAATAATGTAAATGTGTATAAAAAATATATATATACAAAAAAGAAATAGAATAATGTAAAATCGTATCAAAATAAATACAGAGAATATCAACAAAATAATGTAAACTTGTATGAAAAGAAAGATGCAAAATTCCCATAAAATAGCGCATTTTAAAAAAAATATATATACCAAAATACACAAGTACAAATATTTTGAATAAATATTTCTATAGAAATCTACGTTGATTTATGAGTATTCGTATATAGATTTTGAAATAAATTTACACTGTTTTATGTGTATTTTGCATATTTTTCAATACAAATTTACCTTATTGTATATGCCTTTTTTATATTAATTTTAATCCAAATTTAATTATGCTATGTGTATTTTTGTATATGTATTTTTATAAAAATATGCTTTATTTTATGGGTATTTTGCATTTTTATTTTCATACAAATTTACATTATTTTATTTATATTCTGTTTATTTTTTTTTAAACAATTTTACATTATTCTATGTGTATTTTGTATATCTATTTTTATACGTATTTACTTAATTTTAAGTGTATTTTGTATATATATTTTTATAGAAATCTACGTTATTTTATGTGGATTCGTATATATATTTTGAAACAAATTTACATTGCTTTATATGTTTTTTTCCATATCTCTTTCAATACAAGTTTACCTTATTTTATGTGCATTTTGTATATTTATTTCAATACAAATTTAAATATTTTATGTGTATTTTGGTACATATATTTTTATAAGAAATGCGCTATTTCATGGGAATTTAGCATCTTTATTTTCATACAAATTTACATTATTTTATTAATATTCGGTGTTTTTATTTGATACGATTTCACATTATTCTATTTGTTTTTTGTATATATTTTTTTATACATATTTACATTATTTAATGTGTATCTTGCATATATATTTCATTCAAATTTATTATCTATTATTTATTTTCATACAAATACACATTCTTTTCATGATATTTTGTTTATTTATTTTGACACGAATTTACCTAGATATGTATTTTGTATATATATTTTTATACGTATTTACATAATTTCATATGTAATTTGTATATATATTTCTATAGAAATCTACTTTATTTTATGTGTATTCATATATATATTTTGAAACAAATTTACATTGTTTTATATGTATTTTTGAATATCTCTTTCAATACAAATTTACCTTACTGTATATGCATTTTGTATATTTATTTCAATACAAATTTAAATATTTTATATGTATTTTGGTATATATATTTTTATATAAAATGCGATAATTTTTGGGATTTTTGCATCTTTATTTTCATACAAATTTACATTATTTTATTGATATTCTGTGTATTTGTTTTGATACGATTTTACATTATTCTTTTGTGTATTTTTTTATACACATTTACATTATTTAATGTGTATCTTGCATATAAGTTTTATACAAATTTACGTTATTTTAAGTGTAGTTGTTTATATATTTTTATTCAAATTTACATTATTCGGTGTGTATTTTGTATATGTATTTCAATACAAATTTACCTAATTTTACGTGTATTTTGTATATTTCTTTTCATACAAATTTAAATTATTTTTGTGTATTTTTGTATATTTTGAATATCTATTTTCATACAAACTCAAATTATTTTTATGTATTTTTGTATATATTTCAATACAAATTTTAGTTATGTTATGTGTATTTTGTAAATCTATTTTCATTCAAATATATATTATTTTATTGGTATTTTGTTGATTTATATTGATACGAATTTACATTATTTATATATACTTTTTATATATATTTTTATACGCATTTACATTATTTAATATTTATTTTGAATATATAATTTTATACAAATTCATGGTATTTTATGTGTATTTGTATATATATTTTCATATAAATTTACATTATTTTATGTGTATTTTGTACATATATATCGTTACAAATTTACTTTATATTATGTTTTTTTTTGTATGTGTATTTTGTACATTTATATTTATACAAATACACATTCTTTTATTGGTATTTTGTTTATTTAATATTGTTTCGAGTTTATATTATTTTATGTGTATTTTGTTTACATTTTTTTATACGAATTTACCTAATTTTATATGTATTTTGTATATATATTTTTATAGAAATCTACGTTATTTTATGTGTATTCGTATATATATTTTGAAACAAATTTGCATAGTTTTATATGTATTTTTGCATATCTCTTTCAATAGAAGTTTACCTCATTGTATGTGCATTTTGTAAATTTATTTCAATACAAATTTAAATATTTTATGTGTATTTTGGTATATATATATTTTTATAAGAAATGTGCTATTTGATGGGAATTTTGCATCTTTATTTTCATAGAAATTTACATTATTTTATTAATATTCGGTGTATTTATTTTGATACGATTTTACATTATTCTATTTGTTTTTTGTATATATATATTTTTTATACATATTTACATTATTTAATGTGTATCTTCCATATATATTTCATACAAATTTATTATCTATTATTTATTTTCATACAAATACACATTCTTTTCATTATATTTTGTTTATTTATTTTGACACGAGTTTACATTACTTAATATGTATTTTGTATATATATTTTTATACGTATTTACATAATTTCATGTGTATTTTGTATATGTATTTCTATAGAAATCTACGTTATTTTATGTGTATTCGTATATATATTTTGAAACAAATTTACACTGTTTTATTTGTATTTTGCGTTTTTTTTTCAATACAAATTTACCTTATTGTATGTGTGCATTTTGTATATTAATTTTAATACAAATTTAATTATTCTATGTGTATTTTTGTATATTTATTTAAAAAAAAATATGCTTTATCTTATGGGTATTTTACATCTTTATTTTCAAACAAATTTAAATTATTTTATTGATATTCTGTTTACATTATTTTACATTATTCTATGTATAACAAAAATAAATACAGAATACACAAAAATAGATATGCAAAATACATATAAACAATGTAAATTTGTTTCAAAATATATATACGAATACACATGAAATAAGGTAGATTTCTATAAAAATATATATACAAAATACACGTAAAATTAAGTAAATACGTATAAAAAATGTATACAAAATACACATAAAATATTGTAAATTAGTATCAAAATAAATAAACAAAATACCAATACAAGAATGTGTATTTTTATAAATATATATATACATAATACACATTAAATAATATAAATTTGTTTAAAACTATACAAAATACACATGAAATGATGTAAATACGTATAAAAATATATATACAAAAAACACATTAAATAATGTAAGTTCGCGTCAAAATAAATAAACAAAATATCAATAAAAGAATGTGTATATGTATGAAAATATATATACAAAATACACATAAAATAACCTAAATTTGTATCAAACTATATACAAAAAGACACAAAAATATTTTAAATTTGTATGAAAATAAATATACAAAATACACATAAAATTAGGTAAATTTGTATTGAAATACATACACAAATTACACATAAAATAATGTAAATTTGAATGAAAATACATAAACAAATACACTTAAAATAACGTAACTTTGTATTAAAAAAATATGTACAAAACAAAGAGAATAATGTAAAATCGTATCAAAATAAATACACAGAATATAAATAAAATAATGTAAATTTGTATGAAAATAAAGAAGCAAAATACCCGTAAAATAACGCATTTTTTTATTTATAAAAATATATATAACAAAATACACATCAAAAAATTAAATTTCTATTAAAATAAATATACAAAAAACACATACAATAAGGTAAATTTGCATTGAAATAGATATGCAAAATACATATAAAACAATGTAAATTTGTTTCAAAATATATATACGAATACACATAAAATAACGTAGATTTGTATAAAAATATATATACAATATACACATAAAATGAAGTAAATACGTATAAGAAAATGTATACAAAATACACATAAAATAATGTAAATTCGTATCAAAATAAATAAACAAAATACCTATAAAAGAATGTGTATCTGTATAAATATAAATATACAAAATACACATAAAATAACATAAATTTGTATAAAACTATATACAAAAATACACAGAAGTAATTAATTTCGTATGAAAATAGATATACAAAATACAGATAAAATAAGCTAAATATGAATTGAAATGTATATACAAAATACATAAAATAATGTAAATTTGTATCAAAATATTTATAAAAATACATATAAGAACTAAAATTTGTTTAAAAATATATAAACAAAATATAGATTAAGTAATGTAAATACGTATAAAAAATATGTACAAAATACACATATAATCATGTAATTCGTATCAAACTAAATAAACAAAATATCAATAAAATAATGTAAATTTGTATGGGAAAACATATACAAATACATATAAAATAACGCTAATTTCTAAAAAAATATATGTCCAAAAATGAACGTAAAATAAAGTAACTTTGGATAAAAGTATATATACAAAACACACATTAAATAAAGTAAATGCGTACATAAAATAACCTAAATTTGTATAAAACTATATACAAAAATACACAAAAATAATTTAAATTTGTATGAAAAGAAATATACAAAATACACATAAAATTATGTTAATTTGTAATGAGATACATATACAAAATACACATAAAATAATGCAAATTTGAAAGAAAATATATAAACAAATACACATATGATAACGTAAATTTGTATGAAATATATATTCAAAATACACATTAAATAATGTAAATATGTATAAAAAGATATATACAAAACACAAATAGAATAATGTAAAATCGTATGAAAATATATACACAGAAAATTAATAAAATAATGTAAATTTGTATGAAAATTAAGATGCAAAATACCTATAAAATAACGCATTTTTTATAAAATTATTGATACCAAAATACACATAAAATATTTGAATTTGTATTAAAATAAATATACAAAATTCACATACAATAAGGTAAATTTGTATTGAAATAGATATGCAAAATACATATAAAATAATGTAAATTTGTTTCAAAATATATATACGAATACACATAAAATAACGTAGATTTCTATATAAATACATATACAAAATACACATAATATTAATTAAATACGAATAAAAAAATGTATACAAAATACACATAAAATAATGTAAACTCGTATAAATGTAAATAAACAATATTCCATTAAAAGAATGTGTATTTGTATAAATATAAATATACAAAATGCACATAAAATAACGTAAATTTATATAAAACTATATACATAAAATAACGCAAATTTCTATAAAAATATATGTACAAAAATGAACTTAAAATAAATTTGCATAAAAATATATATACAAAACACACTTTAGATAATGTAAATGAGTATAAAAATATGTATACAAAATACCTATGAAATAATCTAAATTCGTATCGAATTAAATTAAGAAAATAAAAATAAAATAATGTAATTTTGGATGAAAATATATATACAAAATACACATAAAATAACCTAAATACAAATACAAATATACACATTAAATAATTTACAATTGAATGAAATAAATATACAAAATAAACATAAAATAAGGTAACCTAAAGATAACCTAAGATAACCTAAATACAAATACAAAAATACACATTAAATAATTTAAAATTGAATGAAATAAATATACAAAATAAACATAAAATAAGGTAAATTTGTAATAAAATATATGTAAGAATACACATGAAATAATCTAAATTTGTATGAAAATATATATACAAATACACATAAAATAACATAAAATTTGTTTCAAAATATACACGAATACAAACAATAAAATAACGTAAATTTGTATATATAAAATACACATAAAATAATTTAAATACGTAGAAAAATATATATACAAAATACACATAAAATAATGTAAATTCGTAAAACACTAAATACACAAAATTCCAATAACATAATGTATATTTGTAGGAAAATATATATACAAAAAACAAATAAAATAACTAAAATTTGTATAAAAATATATACAAAAACACACAAAAAATAATTTAAATTTGTTTGAAAATAGATATGCAAAATACACATAAAGTTAGGCAAATTTGTATTGAAATACATATACAAAACTCATATAAAATAATATAAATTTGTATGAAAATATATAAACAAATACATATAAAATAACGTAAATTTGGATAAAATATATATACAAAATATACATTAAATATTTTAAATATGTATAAAAATATATTATATTATATATATTTTTATTGATATTTGCGTTAATTATGTGTATTTTCTATATGTTTTCTCATAGAAATTTACATTATTTTATTGGTATTTTGTCTATTTATTTTGATACGAATTACATGATTATTTGTGTATTTTGTACATTTATTTATACGCATTTACATTATTTAATATGTATTTTGTTTATATAGTTTTATACAAATTTACGTTATTATATGTGTATTTGTATAAGTATTTTGATACAAATTTACATTATTTTATGTATTTTGTATATATATTTCAATTCAAATTTAGCTTATTTTATGTGTATTTTGTATATCTATTTATTTTAATACAAAATCAGATATTTTATGTTTTTTCGTATATATATTTTTATAAAAAATGCGTTATTTTATGAGTATTTTGCATCTTAATTTTCATACAAATTTACATTATTTTATTAATATTTTCTGTATTTATTTTGATACGATTTTACATTATTTTATTTGTGTTTTTTATATATTTTTTTATACCTATTTACATTATTTAATGTTTTTTTGTATATATATTTGATACATATTTACGTTATTTTAAGTTATTTTATGTGTATTTGTTTATATATTTTGACACAAATTTACAATATTTTATGGGTATTTTGTTTATATATTTCAAAAGAAATTTACTTAGTTTTATGTGTATTTTGAATATCTATTTTCATACAAACTCAAATTATTTTTATGTATTTTTGTATATGTTTCAATACAGATTTTAGTTATGTTATGTGTATTTTGTAAATCTATTTTCATTCAAATATATATTATTTTATTGGTATTTTGTTGATTTATATTGATACGAATTTACATTATTTTATATGTACTTTATATATATATTTTTATACGCATTTACATTATTTAATATTTATTTTGAATATATAATTTTATACAAATTCATGGTATTTTATGTCCAAAATTACATTATTTTATTGGTATTTCTTAATTTAATTCGATACGAATTTAGATTATTTCATAGGTGTTTTGTATACATATTTTTATACTCATTTACATTATCTAATGTGTGTTTTGTATATATATTTTTATGCAAATTTATCTAATGTTCGTTTTTGTACATATATTTTTATAGAAATTTGCGTTATTTTATGTATATAGTTTTATATAAATTTACGTAATTTTATGTGCATTTTGTATATTTATTTTTATACAAATACACATTCTTTTATTGGTATATTGTTTATTTACATTTATACGAATTTACATTATTTTATGTGTATTTTGTATACATTTTTTTATACGTATTTACTTAATTTTATGTGTATTTTGTATATGTATCTTTATAGAAATCCACGTTATTTTATGTGTATTCGTATATATATTTTGAAACAAATTTACTTTATTTTATATGTATTTTGCATATCTATTTCAATACACATTTACCTTATTGTATGTGCATTTTGTATATTTATTTTAATACAAGTTCAAATATTTTATGTGTATTTTGGTATCAATAATTTTATGAAAAATGCGTTATTTTATAGGTATTTTGCATCTTAATTTTCATTTTATATGTACTTTGTATATATATTTTTATACGCTATTACATTATTTAATATTTATTTTGAATATATATTTTTATACAAATTCATGGTATTTTATGTGTATTTGTATATATATTTTCATATAAATTTACATTATTGTATGTGTATTTTGTACATATATTTTATTACAAATCTACCTTATTTTATGTTTATTTTGTATGTGTATTTTGTATATTTATATTTATTCAAATACACATTCTTTTATATTATTTTGTTTATTTATTTTAAATCAAATTTAACTTATTTTATGTGTATTTTGTATACTTTTTTTTATACGTATTTACTTAATTTTATGTGTATTTTGTATATATATATTTTTATAGAAATCTACGTTTTTTTATTTGTATTCGTATATATATATTTTGAAACAAATTTACATTGTTTTATATGTATTTTTGCATATCTCTTTCAATACAAATTTACCTTATTGTATGTGCATTTTGTATATTTATTTCAATACAAATTTAAAAATTTTATGTGTATTTTGGTATACATATTTTTATAAGAAATGCGCTATTTTATGGGAATTTTGCATCTTTATTTTCATACAAATTTACATTATTTTATTAATATTCGGTGTATTTATTTTGATACGATTTTACATTATTCTATTTGTTTTTTGTATATACTTTTTTATACATATTTACATTATTTAATGTGTATCTTGCATATATATTTTATACAAACTTATTATCTATTATCTATTTTCATACAAATACACATTCTTTTCATGATATTTTGTTTATTTATTTTGACACGAATTTACATTATTTGATATGTATTTTGTAATTTTATTTTTATACGTATTTACATAATTTCATATGTATTTTGTATATATATTTAATAGATATTCAAAATACACATAAAATAACCTAAATTTGTATCAAACTATATACAAAAATACACAAAAATATTTTAAATTTGTATGAAAATAAATATACAAAATACACATAAAATTAGGTAAATTTGTATGGAAATACATATACAAAATACACATAAAATAATGTAAATTTGAATGAAAATACATACACAAATACACTTAAAATAACGTAAATTTGTATAAAAAAATATAAACAAAACACAAATAGAATAATGTAAAATCGTATCAAAATAAATACACAGAATATTAATAAAATAATGTAGATTTGTATGAAAATAAAGAGGCAAAATACTAAAAAAATAACGCATTTTTTTTATTTATAAAAATATATATACCAAAATACATATAAAAAAATTAGATTTGTATTAAAATAAATATATAAAAAACACATACAATAAGGTAAATTTGTATTGAAATAGATATGCAAAATACATATAAAGCAATGTAAATTTGTTTCAAAATATGTATACGAATACACATAAAATAACGTAGATTTCTGTAAATATATATATAAAAAATACACATAAAATGAAGTAAATACGTATAAAAAAATGTATACAAAATACACATAAAATAATGTAAATTCGTATCAAAATAAATAAACAAAATACCAATAAAAGAATGTGTATTTGTATAAATATAAATATACAAAATACACATAAAATAACGTAAATTTATATAAAACAATATACAAAACACACAAGTAGTAAAAAAATTATACAAATATATAAACAAAATACAAAAAAAAACTATATACAAAATACATGAAATAAAGTAAATTTGTATCAAAATATTTATACAAATACATATATAATAACGTAAATTTGTATGAAAATATATAAACAAAATACACATTAAATAATGTAAATACGTATAAAAAAATGTGTGCAAAATACACATATGATCATGTAATTCGTATCAAAATAAATAAACAAAATACCAATAAAATAATATAAATTTGTATGAGTAAACGTGTATGTTGCATATTTTTTCAATACAAATTTACCTTATTATATACGCATTTTGTATATTAATTTTAATACAAATTTAATTATTCGATGTGTATTTTTGAATCTGTATTTTCATAAACATATGCTTTATTTTTTGGGTATTTTGCATCTTTATTTTCATACAAATTTACATTATTTTATTGATATTCTGCTCATTCATTTTGATACGAATTGACATTATTCTATGTGTATTTAGTATATATTTTTCATACAAATTTACGTTATTTTATGTGTATTTGTTTATATATTTTGACACAAATTTACAATATTTTATGGCTATTTTGTATATACATTTCAAAAGAAATTTACCTAGTTTTATGTGTATTTTGTATATCTATTTTCATACAAACTCAAATTATTTCTATGTATTTTTGTATATATTTTAATACAAATTTTAGTTATGTTATGTGTATTTTGTAAATTTATTTTCATTCAAATATATATTATTTTATTGGTGTTTTGTTGATTTATATTGATACGAATTTACATTATTTTATATGTACTTTGTATATGTATTTTTATACGCTTTTACATTATTTAATATTTATTTTGAATATATATTTTTATACAAATTCATGGTATTTTATGTGTATTTGTATATATATTTTCATATAAATTTAAATTATTTTATGTATATTTTGTACATATATTTTATTACAAATCTACCTTATTTTATGTTTATTTTGTATATGTATTTTGTATATTTATATTTATCCAAATACACATTCTTTTATTGGTATTTTGTTTATTTATTTTAAATCGAGTTTACATTATTTTATGTGTATTTTGTATACATTTTTTTATACGTATTTACTTAATTTTATGTGTATTTTGTATATATATTTTTATAGAAATCTAGGTTATTTTATTATTTATTCGTATATATATTTTGAAACAAATTTACATTGTTTTATATGTATTTTTGCATATCTCTTTCAATATAAATTTACCTTATTGTATGTGCATTTTGTATATTTATTTCAATACAAATTTAAATATTTTATGTGTATTTTGGTATATATATTTTTATAAGAAATGCTCTATTTTTTTGCATCTTTATTTTCATACAAATTTACATTATTTTATTAATATTCGGTGTATTTATTTTGATACGATTTTACCTTATTCTATTTGTTTTTTGTATATACTTTTTTATACATATTTACATTATTTGATGTGTATCTTGCATATATATTTTATACAAATTTATTATCTATTATCTATTTTCATACATATACACATTCTTTTCATGATATTTTGTTTATTTATTTTGACACGAATTTACATTATTTGATATGTATTTTGTATGTATATTTTTATACGTATTTACATAATTTCATATGTATTTTGTATATATATTTCTATAGAAATCTGCTTTATTTTATGTGTATTCGTATATATATTTTGAAACAAATTTACATTGTTTTATATGTATTTTTGAATATCTCTTTTAATACAAATTTACCTTACTGTATGTGCATTTTGTATATTTATTTCAATACAAATTTAAATATTTTATGTGTATTTTGGTATATATATTTTTATAAAAAATGCGATAATTTTTGGGATTTTTGCATCTTTATTTTCATACAAATTTACATTATTTTATTGATATTCTGTGTATTTATTTTGATGCGATTTTACATTATTCTATTTGTTTTTTGTATATATTTTTTTATACACATTTACATTATTTAATGTGTATCTTGCATATATATTTTATACAAATTTACGTTATTTTAAGTGTATTTGTTTATATATTTTCATTCAAATTTACATTATTTGATGTGTATTTTGTATATGTATTTCAATACAAATTTACCTAATTTTGTGTATTTTGTATATTTCTTTTCAAACAAATTTAAATTATTTTTGTGTATTTTTGTATATAGTTTTATACAAATTTACGTTATTTTATGTACGCATTTACATTATTTAGTGTGTGATTTGTATATATATTTTTTTGCAAATTTACTTTATTTTATGTGCATTTTTGTACATATATTTCTATAGAAATTTGCGTTATTTGTATATGTTTTCTCATACAAATTTACATTATTTTATTGCTATTTTGTTTATTTATTTTGATACGAATTACATGATTATATGTGTATTTTGTACATATTTTTTATACGTATTTACATTACTTAATGTGTATTTTGTTTATATATTTTTAAACAAATCTACGTTATTATATGTATTTGTATAAATATTTTGATACAGATTTACATTATTTTATGTATTTTGTATGTACATTTCAATTCAAATTTAGCTTATTTTAGCTGTATTTTGTATATATATTTTCATACAAATTTAATTACTTCTGTGTATTTTTGTATATAGTTTTATACAAATTTACGATATTTTTTGTATTTTGTATATTTATATTTATACAAATACACATTCTTTTACTGTTATTTTGTTTATTTATTTTGATACGATTTTTATGTGTATTTTGTATTCATTTTTTTATACGTATTTACTTTATTTTATGTGTATTTTGTATATATTTTTATAGAAATCTACGTTATTTTATGTCTATTCGTATATATATTTTGAAACAAATTTACATTGTTTTATATGTATTTTGCATATCTATTTCAATACAAATTTACCTTATATTATGTGCATTTTTTTATATTTTTTTTAATACAAATTTTAATATTTTATGTGTATTTTGGTATATATATTTTTATAAAAAATGCGTTATTTTATGGCTATTTTGCATCTTTATTTTCATACAAATTTACATTATTTTATTAATATTCTGTGTATTTATTGTTGATACGATTTTACATTATTCTATTTGTGTTTTGTATATATTTTTTTATACATATTTACATTATTTAATGTGTTTTTTGTATATATATTTGATACAAATTTACGTTATTTTAAGTGTATATATTTATATATTTTCATTCAAATTTCCATTATTTTATGTGTATTTTGTATATGTATTTCAATACAAATTTACCTAATTTTATGTTTATTTTTTATATTTATTTTCATACAAATTTAAATTATTTTTGTGTATTTTTGTATATAGTTTTATACAAACTTAGGTTATTTTATGAGTATTTTGTATATCTATTTTCATACAAATCCACATTCTTTTATTGATATTTTGTTTATTTATTTTGACGAGAATTTAAATTATTTAATGTGTATTTTGTATATATATATTTTTATACGTATTTACATCATTTCATGTGTATTTTGTATATATATTTTTATAGAAATCTACGTTATTTTATGTGTATTCGTATATAGATTTTTAAACAAATTTACACTTTTATGTGCATTTTGTATATTTTTTCAATACAAATTTACCTTATTGTACGTGGATTTTGTATATTAATTTTAATACAAATTTAATTATTCTATGTGTATTTTTTTATATGTATTTTAAAAAAATATGCTTTATTTTATGGGTATTTTGCATCTTTATTTTCATACAAAATTACATTATTTTATTGATATTCTGTGTATTCATTTTGATACGATTTTACATTATTCTATGTATATTTTGTATATCTATTTTATACAAATGTACGTTATTTTATGTGAATTTGTTTTCATTTCATACAAATTTACATTATTTTATGTGTATTTTGTACATTTATTTAAATACAAATTTAACTAATTATAAGTGTATTTTGTATATCTATTTTCATACAAATTGAAATTTATTTTTTTGTTTTTTTGTATATATTTTTATTCAAATTTTCGTAATTTTATGTGTATTTTGTATATTTATTTTCCTACACATATACGTCCTTTTATCGGAATTTTGTTTATTTATTTTGATACGAATTTTCATTTTTTTAGGTGTATTTGATATATATATTTTTATACTTATTTACATAATTTTATATGTACTTTGAATATATATTTTCATAGAAATTTACTCTATATGTTTATACAAAAAAACACAAAAATAATATAAATTTGTATGAAAATAAATATACAAAATACACATAAAATTAGGTAAATTTGTATTGAAATACATATACAAAATACACTTAAAATAATGTAAATTTGAATGAAATTATATAAACAAATACACTTAAAATAACGTTAATTTGTATGAAATATATATAAAAAATACACATTAAATAATGAAAATATGTATAAAAAAATATATACAAAACACAAATAGTATAATATAAAATCGTATCAAAATATATACACAGAATATTAATAAAATAATGTACATTTGTATGAAAACTAAGATGCAAAATACCTATAAAATAACGCATTTTTTATAAAATTATATATACCAAAATACACATAAAATATTTGAATTTGTATTAAAATAAATATACAAAATGCACATACAATAAGGTAAATTTGTATTGAAATAGATATGCAAAATACATATAAAACAAAGTAAATTTGTTTCAAAATATATATACGAATACACATAAAATAACGTAGATTTCTATAAAAATATATATACAGAATACAAATAAAATTAAGTAAATACGAATCAAAAATGTATACAAAATACACATAAAATAATGTAAATTCGTATAAATATAAATAAACAAAATACCAATAAGAGAGTGTGTATTTGTATAAATATAAATATACAAAATGCATATAAAATAACGTAAATTTGTATAAAACTATATACAAAAATACAGAGAAGTAATTAAATTTGTATGAAAATAGATATACAAAATACTCACAAAATAAGCTAAATTTGAATTGAAATATATATACAAAATACATAAAATAAAGTAAATTCGTTTCAAAATATTTTTAACAAATACACATACAATAACGTAAATTTGTAAAAAAATATATAAACAAAATACACATTAAGAAATGTAAATATGTATAAAAAAAATATTTACAAAATACATAAATAATCAAGCCATTCGTATCAAAATAAATAAACAAAAAACTAATTAAATAATGTAAATTTTTATGAGAAAACATATACAAAATACTCATAAAATAACGTTTTGAGTTTCTATAAAAATATATGTACAAAAATGCACATAAAATTAGTTTGCATAAAAAAATATATACAAAACACACATTAGATAATGTAAATGAGTATAAAAATTTGTATACAAAATACCTATGAAATAATCTTAATTCGTATCGATTTAAATTAAGAAAATAACAATAAAATAATGTAATTTTGGATGAAAATATATATAGAAAACACACATAAAATAACCTAAATACAAATACAAATATACACATTAAATAATTTAAAATTGAATGAAATAAATATACAAAATAAACATAAAATAAGGTAAATTTGTTATAAAATATAAGTAAGAATACACATAAAATAATATAAATTTGTATGAAAATATGTATACAAATACACATAAAATAACATGAATTTGTATAAAATTTGTTTCAAAATATATACGAATACACACATTAAAATAACGTAATTTTTTATGAAAATGTATATATAAAATACACATAAAATAATTTAAATACGTAGAAAAATATATATACAAAATACACATAAAATAATGTAAATTCGTAAAAAATTAAATACACAAAATTCCAATAAAAGAATGTATATTTGTAGGAAAATATTTATACAAAAAAATAAAATAACTAAGATTTGTATAAAAATATATACAAAAATACACAAAAATAATTTAAATTTGTTTGAAAATAGATATGCAAAATACACATGAAGTCAGGCAAATTTGTATTGAAATACATATACAAAACTCACATAAAATAATGTAAATTTTTATGAAAATATATAAACAAATACATATAAAATAACGTAAATTTCGATAAAATATATATACAAAATATACATTAAACATTTTAAATATGTATAAAAATATATTATATTATATATATTTTTATTGATATTTGCGTTATTTATGTGTATTTTGTATATGTTTTCTCATAGAAATTTACATTATTTTATTGGTATTTTGTCTATTTATTTTGACACGAATTACATGATTATTTGTGTATTTTGTACATTTTTTTATACGTATTTACATTATTTAATGTGTATTTTGCTTATATACTTTTATACAAATTTACGTTATTATATGTGTATTTGTATAAGTATTTTGATACAAATATACATTATTTTATGTATTTTGTATATATATTTCAATTCAAACTTAGCTTATTTTATGTGTATTTTGTATATCTATTTATTTTAATACAAAATCAAATATTTTATGTTTTTACTTATATATATTTTTATAAAAAATGCGTTATTTTATGGGTATTTTGTATCTTAATTTTCATACAAATTTACATTATTTTATTAATATTTTCTGTATTTATTTTGATACGATTTTAAATTATTTTATTTCTGTTTTGTAAATATTTTTTTTATACATATTTACATTATTTAATGTGTTTTTTGTATATATATTTGATTCAAATTTACGTTATTTTAAGTCTATATGTTTATATATTTTCATTCAAATTTACATTATTTTATGTGTATTTTGTATATGTATTTCAATACAAATTTACCTAATTTTATATGTTTTTTGTATATTTATTTTCATACAAGTTTAAATTATTTGTGTGTATTTTTGTATATAGTTTTATACAAATTTAGGTTATTTTATGTGTATTTTGTATATCTTTTTTCATACAAATACACATTCTTTTCATGATATTTTGTTTATTTATTTTGACACGAATTAACATTATTTAATGTGTATTTTGTATATATATTTTTATACGCATTTACATTATTTCAAGTGTATTTTGTATATATATTTCTATAGAAATCTGCGTTATTTTATGTGTATTCGTATATATATTTTGAAACAAATTTACATTGTTTTATGTGTATTTTGCATATTTTTTCAATACAAATTTACCTTATTATATGTGCATTTTGTGTATTAATTTTAATACAAATTTGATTAATCTATGTGTATACAAAAATACACAGAACAAATACACATTCTTTTATTGGTATTTTGTTTATTTATTTTGTTTCGAGTTTATATTATTTTATGTGTATTTTGTTTACATTTTTTTATACGTATTTACCTAATTTTATGTGTATTTTGTATATATATTTTTAAAGAAATCTACGTTATTTTATGTGTATTCGTATATATATTTTGAAACAAATTTACATTGTTTTATATGTATTTTTGCATATCTCTTTCAATAGAAATTTACCTTATTGTATGTGCCTTTTGTATATTTATTTCAAAACAAATTTAAATATTTTATGTGTATTTTGGTATATATATTTTTATAAGAAATGCGCTATTTGATGGGAATTTTGCATCTTTATTTTCATACAAATTTACATTATTTTATTAATATTCTGTGTATTTATTTTGATACGATTTTACATTATTCTATTTGTTTTTTGTATATATTTTTTTATACATATTTACATTATTTAATATGTATCTTGCATATATATTTCATACAAATTTATTATCTATTATTTATTTTTACACAAATACACATTCTTTTCATGATATTTTGTTTATTTATTTTGACACGAATTTACATTACTTAATATGTATTTTATATATATATTTTTACACGTATTTACATAATTTCATGTGTATTTTGTATATATATTTCTATAGAAATCTACGTTATTTTATGTGTATTCGTATATATATTTTGAAACAAATTTACACTGTTTTATTTGTATTTTTGCGTTTTTTTTCAATACAAATTTACCTTATTGTATGTGTGCATTTTGTATATTAATTTTAATACAAATTTAATTATTCTATGTGTATTTTTGTATATGTATTTAAAAAAAAAATGTGCTTTATCTTATGGGTATTTTGCATCTTTATTTTCATACAAATTTAAATTATTTTATTGATATTCTGTGTACTTATTTTGATACGATTTTACATTATTCTATGTATAACAAAAATAAATACAGAATACACAAAAATAGATATGCAAAATACATATAAACAATGTAAATTTGTTTGAAAATATATACACGAATACACATGAAATAAGGTAGATTTCTATAAAAATATATATACAAAATACACATAAAATTAAGTAAATACGTATAAAAAATGTATACAAAATACACATAAAATAATATAAATTAGTATCAAAATAAATAAACAAAATACCAATAAAAGAATGTGTATTTGTATATATATATACAAAATACACATTAAATAATATGAATTTGTTTAAAACTATACAAAATACACATAAAATGATGTAAATACGTATAAAAATATATATACAAAATACACATTAAATAATGTAAATTCGCCTCAAAATAAATAAACAAAATATCAATAAAAGAATGTGTATTTGTATGAAAATAGATATACAAAATACACATAAAATAACCTAAATTTCTATCAAACTATATACAAAAATACACAAAAATATTTTAAATTTGTATGAAAATAAATATACAAAATACACATAAAATTAGGTAAATTTGTATTGAAATACATACACAAAATACACATAAAATAATGTAAATTTGAATGAAAATACATAAACAAATACACATAAAATAACGTAAATTTGTATAAAATAATATGTACAAAACACAAATAGAATAATGTAAAATCGTATCAAAATAAATACACAGAATATTAATAAAATAATGTAAATTTGTATGAAAATAAAGAAGCAAAATACCCATAAAATAGCGCATTTTTTTTATTTATAAAAATATATATACCAAAATAAACATCAAAAAATTAAATTTGTATTAAAATAAATATACAGAAAACACATTCAATAAGGTAAATTTGTATTGAAATAGATATGCAAAATACATATAAAACAATGTAAATTTGTTTCAAAATATATATACGAATACACATAAAATAACCTAGATTTCTATAAAAATATATATACAAAATACACATAAAATGAAGTAAATACGTATAAAAAAATGTATACAAAATACATATAAAATAATGTAAATTCGTATCAAAATAAATAAACAAAATACAATAAAAGAATGTGTATTTGTATAAATATAAATATACAAAATACACATAAAATAACGTAAATTTATATAAAACTATATACAAAAATACACAAAGTAATTAAATTTGTATGAAAATATTTACAAAATACACACAAAATAAGCTAAATTTGAGTTGAAATATATATACAAAATACTTGAAATAAAGTAAATTTGTATCAAAATATTTATACAAATACACATATAATAACGTAAATTTGTATGAAAATATATAAACAAAATACACATTAAATAATGTAAATACGTATAAAAAAATATGTACAAAATACATATATAATCATGTAATTCGTATCAAAATAAATAAACAAAATACAAATAAAACAATATAAATTTGTATGAGTAAACGTGTATGTTGCATATTTTTTCAATACAAATTTACCTTATTATATACGCATTTTGTATATTAATTTCAATACAAATTTAATTATTCGATGTGTATTTTTGTATCTGTATTTTTATAAACATATGCTTTATTTTTTGGGTATTTTGCATCTTTATTTTCATACAAATTTACATTATTTTATTGATACTCTGCTCCTTCATTTTGATACAAATTGACATTATTCTATGTGTATTTTGTATATATTTTTCATACAAATTTACGTTATTTTATGTGTATTTGTTTATATATTTTGACACAAATTTACAATATTCTATGGGTATTTTGTATATGCATTTCAAAAGAAATTTACATAGTTTTGTGTGTATTTTGTATATTTATTTTCATACAAACTCAAATTATTTCTATGTATTTTTGTATATATTTTAATACAAATTTTACGTATGTTATGTGTATTTCGTAAATTTATATTCATTCAAATATATATTATTTTATTGGTGTTTTGTTGATTTATATTGATACGAATTTACATTATTTTATATGTACTTTGTATATATTTTTTATACGCTTTTACATTATTTAATATTTATTTTGAATATATATATTTATACAAATTTATGGTATTTTATGTGTATTTGTATATATATTTTTATATAAATTTACATTATTTTATGTGTATTTTCTACATATATTTTTTTACAAATCTACCTTATTTTATGTTTATTTTGTATGTGTATTTTGTATATTTATATTTACCCAAATACACTTTCTTTTATTGGTATTTTGTTTATTTATTTTAATTCGAATTTACATTATTTTATGTGTATTTTGTATACATTTTTTTATACGTATTTACTTAATTTTATGTGTATTTTGTATATATATTTTTATAGAAATCTACGTTTTTTTATTTGTATTCGTATATATATTTAGAAACAAATTTACATTGTTTTATATGTATTTTTGCATATCTCTTTCAATACAAATTTACCTTATTGTATGTGCATTTTGTATATTTATTTCAATGCAAATTTAAATATTTTATGTGTATTTTGGTATATATATTTTTATAAGATTACGAAAATTTGAATAAAAATATATACAAAAAAACAAAAAAATAAATTTCAATTTGTATAAAAACAGATATACAAAATACACATATAATTAGTTAACTTTGTATTTAAATACATGTACAAAATACACATAAAATAATGTAAATTTGTATGAAATGAAAACAAATTCACATAAAATAACGTACATTTGTATAAAATAGATATACAAAATAATTTTATGGTTATTTTGTATATTTATTTTCATACAAATTTAAATTATTTTTGTGTATTTTTGTATATAGTTTTATACAAACTTAGGTTATTTTATGAGTATTTTGTATATCTATTTTCATACAAATACACATTCTTTTATTGATATTTTGTTTATTTATTTTGACGAGAATTTAAATTATTTAATGTGTATTTTGTATATATATTTTTATACGTATTTACATCATTTCATGTGTATTTTGTATATATATTTGTATAGAAATCTACGTTATATTATGTGTATTCGTATATAGATTTTTAAACAAATTTACACTTTTATGTGTATTTTGCATATTTTTTCAATACAAATTTACCTTATGGTATATGCATTTTGTATATTAATTTTAATACAAATTTAATTATTCTATGTGTATTTTTGTATATGTATTTTTAAAAAAATATGCTTTATTTTATTGGTATTTTGCATCTTTATTTTCTTACAAATTTACGTTATTTTATTGATATTCTGCTCATTCATTTTGATACGATTTGACATTATTCTATGTGTATTTTGTATATATTTTTCATACAAATTTACGTTATTTTATGTGTATTTGTTTATATATTTTGACACAAATTTACAATATTTTATGGGTATTTTGTATATATATTTCAAAAGAAATTTACCTACCTAGTTTTATGTGTATTTTGAATATGTATTTTCATACAAACTCAAATTATTTCTATGTATTTTTGTATATATTTCAATACAAATTTTAGTTATGTTATGTGTATTTTGTAAATCTATTTTCATTCAAATATATATTATTTTATTGGTATTTTGCTGATTTATATTGATACGAATTTACATTATTTCATATGTACTTTTTATATATATTTTTATACGCATTTACATTATTTAATATTTATTTTGAATATATAATTTTATACAAATTCATGGTATTTTATGTGTATTTGTATATATATTTTCATATAAATTTACATTATTTTATGTGTATTTTGTACAAATATTTCATTAGAAATTTACCTTATTTTATGTTTATTTTGTATGTGTATTTTGTACATTTATATTATTCAAATACACATTCTTTTATTGGTATTTTGTTTATTTATTTTGTTTCGAATTTATATTATTTTATGTGTATTTTGTACATATTTTTATATGTATTTACCTAATTTTAGGTGTATTTTGTATATATAGTTTGATAGAAATCTCAGTTATTTTATGTTTATTAGTATATATATTTTGAAACAAATTTACTTTATTTGATGTATTTTGTATATATATTTCAATTCAAATTTAGCTTATTTTGTGTGTATTTTGTATATATTTTCATACAAATTTAATTACTTCTGTGTATTTTTGTATATAGTTTTATATAAATTTACGATATTTTATGTGTATTTTGTATATTTATTTTTATTCAAATACACATTTTTTTATTAATATTTAGTTTATTTATTTTGATAAGAAGTTCCATTAATATATGTGGATGTTGTATAAATTTTTTTGTACGTATTTATAATTTTATGTGTATTGTGTTTATATATTTTTATAGAAATATTATTTATTTTATGTGTATTCGTATACATATTTTCAAACAAATTTACATTGCTTTATATGTATTTTGCATATCTATTTCAATACAGATTTACCTTATTGTACATATAAAACAATGTAAATTTGTTTCAAAATATATGCACGAATACACATAAAATAACGTAGATTTCTATAAAAATATATATAGAAAATACACATAAAATTAAGTAAATACATATAAAAAAAATGTAAACAAAATACACATAAAATAATGTAAATTCGAAACAAAATAAATAAACAAAATACCAATAAAAGAATGTATTTATGTATAAATATAAATGTACAAAATACACATACAAAATAAACATAAAATAAGGTAAATTTGTAATGAAATATATGTACAAAATACACATAAAATAATGTAAATTTATATGAAAATATATACAAATACACATAAAATACTAAATTTGTATAAAATATATATTCAAAATAAATATTAAATAATGTAAATGCGTATAAAAAATATATACAAATACATAAAATAATGTAAATTCGTATAAATATAAATCAACAAAATACCAATAAAAAAATATATATTTGAATATATTATTATTTGAATAAGGTAAATTTGTAATGAAATATATGTACAAAATACATATAAAATAATGTAAATTTATATGAAAATATATACAAATACACATAAAATAACATGAATTGTATAAAATTTGTTTCAAAATATATACGAATACACACAATAAAATAACGTAATTTTTTAGGAAAATGTATACAAAATACACATAAAATAATTTAAATACGTAGAAAAATATATACAAAAACACATAAAAAAATGTAAAAATGTATGAAAATATATAAACAAATACACATAAAATAATGAAAATTTTTATATAAAATATAAACAAAATGAACATTAAATAATGTAAATATAAAAAAATATATACAAAAAACACATAGAATAATGTTAAATCGTATCAAAATAAATAAAGAGAATATCAGTAAAGTAATGTAAATTTGTATGAAAATAAAGATGCAAAATATCCATATAATTACGCATATTTACATAAAAATATATATACAAAAATACATATAAAATAATTAAATTTGTATTAAAATAAATATACAAAATGCACGTACAATAAAGAAAATTTGTATTGAAATAGATATGCAAAATACACATTAATAATGTAAATTTGTATCAAAATATATATACGAATACTCATAAAATAGAGTAAATTTCTATGAAAATATACATACAAAATAGATACCCAAAATACACATATAACTAGTTAAATTTTTATTAAAATACATGTACAAAAAACACATACAATAATGTAGATTTGTATGAAATGAAAACAAATACATTTTATATAAAATATATATACAAAATACACATAGAATAATGTAAAATCATATCAAAATACATACACAGAATATCAATAAAAAAGTGTAAATTTGTATGAAAATAAAGATGCAAAATACCCATAAAATAAAGCATATTTTTATAAAAATACAAATACAAAAATACACATAGATTAATCAAATTTGTATTAAAAATAATATTCAAAATGCATATACAATAAGGTAAATTTATATTGAAAAAATATGCAAAATACACATAAAAAAATGTAAATTTGTTTCAAAATATATATACGAATACACATAAAATAACGCAGATTTCTATAGAAATATATATACAAAATACACTTGAAATAACGTAAATACGTATAAAAATATATACACAAAATACACATTAAATAATGTTAATTCGTGTCAAAATAAATAAACAAAATATCATGAAAAGAATGTGTATTTGTATGAAAATAGATATACAAAATACACATAAAATAACCTTAATTTGTATAAAACTATATACAAAAATACACAAAAATAATTTAAACATGTATGAAAAAAAATATACAAAAAACATATAAAATTAGGTAAATTTGTATTGAAATACATATACAAAATACATATAAAACAATGTAAATTTGAATGAAAATATATAAACATATAGACTTAAAATAACGTAAATTTGTATCAAATATATATACAAAAAATACATTAAATAATGAAAATATGTACAAAAAATATATATACAATACACAAATAAAATTATGTAAAATCGTATCAAAATAAATACAGAAAATATTAATAAAATAATGTAAATTTGTATGAAAATTAAGATGCAAAATACTCATAAAATAATGCATTTTTTATAAAAATATATATACGAAAAAACATAAAATATTTGATTTTGTATTAAAATAAATAGATATACAAAATACACATAAAATAAGCTAAATTTGAATTGAAATATATATACAAAATACATAAAATAATGTAAATTTGTATCAAAATACTTATACAAATACACATATAATAACGTAAATTTGTATAAAAATATATAAACAAAATACACATTAAATAATGTAAATACGTATAAAAAAAATATAAAAATTACACAAATAATCATGTAATTCGTATCAAAATAAATAGACAAAATACCAATAAAATAATGAAAATTTATGAGAAAATATACAAAATACATAAATAACGTAAATATCAATAAATATATAATATATATAATATATTTTTATACATATTTAAAATATTTAATGTATATATATTTTATCCAAATTTACGTTATTTTATATGTATTTGTTTATATATTTTCATACAAATTTTCATTATTTTATGTGAGTTTTGTATATGTATTTCAATACAAATTTGCCTAACTTTATGTGTATTTTGCATATCTATTTTCAAACAAATTTAAATTATTTTTGTGTATTTTTGTATATATTTTTATACAATTTTTTTTTTTGTTTGTTTTTTTTATATATATTTTCCTACAAATATACATTCTTTTATTGGAATTTTGAGTATTTAATTTTTTACGAATTTACATTATTTTATGTGTATTTTGTATATATATTTTTCTACGTATTTAAATTATTTTATGTGTATTTTATATATACATTTTCATAAAAATTTACGTTATTTTATTGTGTCTATTCGTATATATTTTGAAACAAATTTTATGCAAATTCATGTTATTTAATGTGTATTTGTATATATATTTTCATACAAATTTATATTATTTTATGTGTATTCTTACTTATATTTTATTACAAATCTACCTTATTTTATGTTTATTTTGTATATTTATTTCATTCAATTTTAAATTATTTAATGTGTATATTTGTATTTGTATTTAGGTTATTTTATGTGTGTTTTCTATATATATTTTCATCCAAAATTACATAATTTTATTGTTATTCTCTTAATTTAACTCGATACGAATTTAGATTATTTCATAGGTATTTTGTATACAAATTTTAATGCTCACTTACATTATCTAATGTGTGTTTTGTATATATTTTTTTATGCAAACTAATTTTATATGCATTTTTGTACATATATTTTTATAGAAACCTAAAACGTTATTTTATGTGTATTTTGTATATGTTTTCTCATACAAATTTACATTATTTAATTAGTTTTTTGTTTATTTATTTTGATACGAATGACTTGATTATTTATGTATTTTGTAAATATTTTTTTATACGTATTTACATTACTTAATGTGTATTTTGTTTATATATTTTTTTACAAATTTACGTTATTATATGTGTATTTGTTAAAAATATTTTGAAACGAATTTACTTTATTTTATGTATTTTGTATATATATTTCAATTCAAATTTAGCTTATTTTGTGTGTATTTTGTATATCTATTTTCATACAAATTTATTTACTTCTGTGTATTTTTGTATATAGTTTTATACAAATTTACGTTATTTTATGTGCATTTTGTATATTTATATTTATACAAATACACTCTCTTATTGGTATTTTTTTTATTTATATTTATAAGAATTTACATTATTTTATGTTTTTTTTGTATACTTTTTTGTTTCGTATTTAATAAATTTTCTTTGTATTTTTTATATATATATATATATATATATATATATATATATATATATATATATATATATATATATATATATATATATATATATATATATATATATATATATATATATATATATATATATATATATAAATCTACATTATTTTATGTGTATTCGTATATATATTTTGAAACAAATTTACATTGTTTTATATGTATTTTGCATATCTATTTCAATACAAATTTACCTTATTGTATGTGCATTTTGTATATTTATTTTAATACAAATTCAAATATTTTATGTGTATTTTGGTATATATAATTTTATAAAAAAAATGCGTTATTTTATAGGTATTTTGCATCTTAGTTTTCATACAAATGTACATTATTTTATTAATATTCTGTGTATATATTTTGATACGATTTAATATTTACTATTTGTGTTTTGTATATATTTTTTTATACATATTTTCATTATTTAACGTGTATTTGTTATATATATTTTATACAAATTAACGTTATTTTAAGTGAATTTGTTTATATAATTTCATTCAAATTTACATTATTTTAAGTGTATTTTATATATGTATTTCAATACAAATTTACCTAATTTTATGTGTATTTTGTATATTTATTTTCATACAAATTTAAATTATTTATGTGTTTTTTTGTATAAACATATATAGAGTAAATTTCTAAGAAAATATATATTCAAAATACATAAAAAATTATGTAAATAAGTATAAAAATATATATATCAAATACACCTAAAAAAATGAAAATTCGTATCAAAATAAATAAACAAAATTCCGATAAAAGAACATATATTTGTAGGAAAATAAATATACAAAATACACATAAAATTACGAAAATTTGAATAAAAATATATACAAAAAAACAAAAAAATAAATTTCAATTAGTATGAAAATAAATATACGAAATACACATATAATTAGTTAAATTTGTATTTAAATACATGTACAAAATACACATAAAATAATGTAAATTTGTATGAAATGAAAACAAATTCACATAAAATAACGTACATTTGCATAAAATAGATATACAAAATATACATAGAATAATGTAAAATCGTATCAAAATAAATACACAGACTATCAATAAAATAATGTAATTTTGTATGAAAATAAAGATGCAAAAATACCCATAAAATAAATCATATTTTTTTCAAAATACATATACATACACACACATAGAATAATTAAATTTGTATTAAAATTAATAT
Source organism: Eriocheir sinensis (assembly GCF_024679095.1). Taxonomy (NCBI): domain Eukaryota; kingdom Metazoa; phylum Arthropoda; class Malacostraca; order Decapoda; family Varunidae; genus Eriocheir; species Eriocheir sinensis. The sequence continues at coordinate 8,276,950 of NC_066520.1, forward strand.
ACAAAATGCACGTACAATAAGGTAAATTTGCATTGAAAAAATATACAAAATGCACATAAAAGTGTAAATTTGTTTTAAAATCTATATACGAATACACTTAAAATAACGTAGATTTCTTTAGAAATATATATACAAAATACACATGAAATGACGTAAATACGTATAAAAAAAAAATATATATATATATATATATATATATATATATATATATATATATATATATATATATATATATATATATATATATATATATATATATATATATATATATATATATATATATATATATATATATATATATATATATATATATATATATATATATATATATATATATATATATATATATATATATATATATATATATATATATATATATATATATATATATATATAAAATAAATTAAATTCTCGTCAAAATAAATAAACAAAATATCAATAAAAGAATGTGTATTTGTATGAAAATATATATACAAAATACTCATAAAATAACCAAAGTTTGTATAAAACTATATTCGAAAATACACAAAAATAATTTAAATTTGTATGAAAATAAATATACAAAATACACATAAAATTAGGTAAATTTGAATTGAAATACATATACAAAATACACATAAAATAATGGAAATTTGAATGAAAATATATAAACATAAACACTTAAAATAACGTAAATTTGTATCAAATATATATACAAAATAGAATAATGTAAAATCGTATCAAAAATAAATACACAGAATATTAATAAAATAATGTAAATTTGTATGAAAATAAAGATGCAAAATAGCCATAAAATAACGCATTTTTTATAAAAATATATATACCAAAATACACATAAAATATTAAAATTTGTATTAAAATAAATATAAAAAATGCACATACTATAATGTAAATTTGTATAGAAATAGATATGCAAAATACATATAAAACTATGTAAATTTGTTTCAAAATATATATACGAATACACATAAAATAACGTAGATTTCTATAAAAATATATACAAAATACACATAAAATGAAGTAAATACGTATAAAAAAATGAATACAAAATACACATAAAAATCGTATCAAAATAAATAAACAAAATACTAGTAAAAGCATGTGTATTTGTATAAATATAAATATACAAAATACACATAAAATATCGTAAATTTATATAAAACTATATACAAAAATGCACAGAAATACTTAAATTTGTATGAAAATATATATACAAAATACAGCTAAAATAAGCTAAATTTGAATTGAAATGTACATACAAAATACATAAAATAATGTAAATCTGTATCAAAATATTTATACAAATACATATAATAACGTAGATTTGTTTAAAAATGTATAAACAAAATACACATTAAGTAATGTAAATATGTATAAAAAATATGTACAAAATACACATATAATCATGTAATTCGTTCAAAATAAATAAACAAAATAGCAATAAAATAATGTAAATTTGTATGAGAAAGCATATACAAATAACGCAAATTTCTATAAAAATATATGTACAAAAATGCACATAAAATAAAGTGAATTTGCATAAAAATATATATACAAAACACACACAAAATAATGTAATTGCGTACACAAAATAACCTAAATTTGTATAAAACTATATACAAAAATACACAAAAATAATTTAAATTTGTTTGAAAAGAAATATACAAAATACACATAAAATTAGGTAAATTTGTATTGAAATACATATACAAAATACACATCAAATAATGTAAATTTGAATGAAAATATATTAACAAATACACTTAAAATAACGTAAATTTGTATAAAATATATATGCAAGATACACATTAAATAATGTAAATGTGTATAAAAAAATATATACAAAAAAACAAATAGAATAATGTAAAATCGTATCAAAATAAATACACAGAATATCAATAAAATTATGTAAATTTGTATGAAAATAAAGATGCAAAATTCCCAAAAATTATCGCATTTTTTATAAAAATATATTTACCAAAATACACATAAAATATTTAAATTTGTATTGAAATAAATATACAAAATGCATATACAGTAAGGTAAATTTGTATTGAAAGAGATATTCAAAAAAACATATAAAACAATGTAAATTTGTTTCAAAATATATATACGAATACACATAAAATAACGTAGATTTCTATAGAAATATATATACAAAATAAATATGAAATTATGTAAATACGTATAAAAATATATATACAAAATACATATCAAATAATGTAAATTCGTGTCAAAATAAATAAACAAAATATCATGAAAAGAATGTGTATTTGTATGAAAATAGATAATAGATAATAGATTTGTATAAAAGCATATGTTTATAAAAATACAGATACAAAAATACACATCGAATAATTAAATTTGTATTAAAATAAATATACAAAATGCGTATATAATAAGGTAAATTTGTATTGAAAAAATATGCAACATACACGTTTACTCATACAAATTTGTATTATTTTATTGGTATTTTGTTTATTTATTTTGATACGAATTACATGATTATATGAGTATTTTGTACACATTTTTTTATACGTATTTACATTATTTAATGTGTATTTTGTTTATATATTTTCATACAAATTTACGTTATTATATGTGTATTTGTATAAATATTTTGATACAAATTTACTTTATTTCATGTATTTTGTATATATATTTCAATTCAAATTTAGCTTATTTTGTGTGTATTTTGTATGTATTTTCATACAAATTTAATTACTACTGTGTATTTTTGTATATAGTTTTATATAAATTTTATGTGTATTTTGTATATTTATATTTATACAAATACATATTCTTTTATTGGTATTTTGTTTATTTATTTTGATACGAATTTACATTATTTTATGTGTATTTTGTATACTTTTTTATACGTATTTACTTCATTTTATGTGTATTTTGTATATATATATTTATAGAAATCTACGTTATTTTATGTGTATTCGTTTACATATTTTGAAACAAATTTACATTCCATTATATGTATTTTGCATATCTATTTCAATACAAATTTACCTTATTGTATGTGTTTTTTATATATTTATTTTAATACAAATCTAATTTTTTAATGTGTATTTTGGTATATATATTTTTATAAATAAAAAAAATGCGTTATTTTATGGGTATTTTGCCTCTTTATTTTCATACAAATTTACATTATTTTATTAATATTCTGTGTATTTATTTTGATACGATTTTACATTATTCTATTTGTGTTTTGTATATATTTTTTTATACAAATTTACGTTATTATAAGTGTATTTTTTTATGTATTTTCATTCAAATTTACATTATTTTATTTGTATTTTGTATATGTATTTCCATACAAATTTACCTAATTTTATTTGTATTTTGTATATTTATTTTCATACAAATTTAAAATATTTTTGTGTGTTTTTGTATATAGTTTGATACAAATTTAGGTTATTTTATGTGTATTTTGAATATCTATTAAATATATATACAAAATACATATGAAATTATGTAAATACGTATAAAAATATATATACAAAATACATATCAAATAATGTAAATTCGTGTCAAAATAAATAAACAAAATATCATGAAAAGAATGTGTATTTGTATGAAATTAGATAATAGATAATAAATTTGTATAAAATATATATGCAAGATACACATTAAATAATGTAAATATGTATAAAAAAGGGTATACAAAAAACAAATAGAATAATGTAAAATCGTATCAAAATAAATACACTGAATATTAATAAAATAATGTAAATTTGTGTGAAAATAAAGATGCAAAATTCCCATAAAATATTGCATTTTTTATTAAAATATATATACCAAAATACACATAAAATTTTTAAATTTGTATTGAAATAAATATACAAAATGCACATACAATAAGGTAAATTTGTATTGAAAGAGATATGCAAAAATATATATAAAACAATGTAAATTTGTTTCAAAATATATATACGAATACAAATAAAAAAACGTAGATTTCTATAAAAATATATATACAAAATACACATAAAATTAAGTAAATACGTATAAAAAAAATGTATACAAAATACACATAAAATAATGTAAATTCGAATTAAAATAAATAAACAAAATACCAATAAAAGAATGTGTATTTGGATAAATATAAATATACAAAATACATATACAAAATAAACATAAAATAATGTAGATTTGTAATAAAATATATGTACAAAATACACATAAAATAATGTAAATATATATGAAAATATATATATACAAATACACATAAAATACCATGAATTTGTATAAAAATATATATTCAAAATAAATATTAAATAATGTAAAAGCGTATAAAAATGTATATACAAAGTACATATAAAATAATGTAAATTCGTATCAATATAAATCAACAAAACACCAATAAAATAATATATATTTGAATGAAAATAAATTTACAAAATACACATAACATAAATAAAATTTCTATTAAAATATATACAAAAATACATAGAAATAATTTGAGTTTGTATGAAAATAGATATACAAAATACACATAAAACTAGGTAAATTTCTTTTCAAATGTATATACAAAATACCTGTAAAATATGGTAAATTTGTGTCAAAATATATAAACAAATTCACATAAAATAACGTAAATTTGAATGAAAAATATATACAAAATACACATAGAATAATGTCAATTCGTATCAAAATGAATGAGGAGAATATCAATAAAATAATGTAAATTTGTATGAAAATAAAGATGCAAAATGCCCAAAAAATAAAGCATATGTTTATATAAATACAGATACAAAAATACACATCGAATAATTAAATTTGTATTAAAATTAATATACAAAATGCGTATATAATAAGGTAAATTTGTATTGAAAAAATATGCAACATACACGTTTACTCATACAAATTTATATTATTTTATTGGTATTTTTTTTATTTATTTTGATACGAATTATATGATTATATGTGTATTTTGTACATATTTTTTTATACGTATTTACATTATTTAATATGTATTTTGTTTATATATTTTCATACAAATTTACGTTATTATATGTGTATTTGTATAAATATTTTGATACAAATTTACTTTATTTCATGTGTTTTGTATATATATTTCAATTCAAATTTAGCTTATTTTGTGTGTTTTTTGTATATATTTTCATACAAATTTAACTACTTCTGTGTATTTTTGTATATAGTTTTATATAAATTTACGTTATTTTATGTGTATTTTGTATATTTATATTTATACAAATACACATTCTTTTATTGGTATTTTGTTTATTTATTTTGATACGAATTTACATTATTTTATGTGTATTTTGTGTACATTTTTTTATACGTATTTACTTCATTTTATGTGTATTTTGTATATATATTTTTACAGAAATCTACGTTATTTTATGTGTATTCGTATATATATTTTGAGACAAATTTACATTGTTTTATATGTATTTTGCATATCTATTTCAATACAAATTTACCTTATTGTATGTCTTTTTTGTATATTTATTTTAATACAAATTAAATTTTTTGATGTGTATTTTGGTATATATATTTAAAAAAAAAAATGCGTTATTTTATGAGTATTTTGCGTCTTTATTTTCATACAAACTTGCATTATTTTATTAATATTCTGTGTATTTATTTTGATACGATTTTACATTATTCTATTTGTATTTTGTACATATTTTTTTATACAAATTTACGTTATTTTAAGTGTATTTCTTTATGTAATTTCATTCAAATTTACATTATTTTACGTGTATTTTGTGTATGTATTTCAATACAAATTTACCTAATTTGATGTGTATTTTGTATATTTATTTTCATACAAATTTAAAATATTTTTGTGTATTTTTGTATATAGTTTGATACAAATTTGTTATTTTATGTGTATTTTGTATATCTATTTTCATACAAATACACATTCTTTTATTGATATTTTGTTTATTTATTTTGACGCTAATTTACATTATTTAATGTGTATTTTGTATATATATTTTTATACGTATTTACATCATTTCATGTGTATTTTGTATAGTTTAAACAAATTTATATTATTTAATGTGTATTTTGTATATATATATTTATACAAATACACATTCTTTTATTGGTATTTTGTTTATTTATTTTGATACTAATTTACATTATTTTATGTGTATTTTGTATACATTTTTTATACGTATTTACTTAATTTTATGTGTATTTTGTATATATATTTTTTTAGAAATCTACCTTATTTCTTGTGTATTCGTATATATATTTTGAAACAAATTTACATTGTTTATATGTATTTTGCATATCTATTTTTTGTGTATTCTGTATTTATTTTTGTTATACATAGAATAATGTAAAATCGTATCAAAATAAGTACACAGAATATCAATAAAATAATTTAAATTTGTATGAAAATAAAGATGCAAAATACCCATAAGATAAAGCATATTTTTTTTTAAATACATATGCAAAAATACACATAGAATAATTAAATTTGTATTAAAATTAATATACAAAATGCACACATACAATAAGGTAAATTTGTATTGAAAAAAACGCAAAATACAAATAAAACAGTGTAAATTTGTTTCAAAATATATATACGAATACACATAAAATAACGTAGATTTCTATAGAAATATATATACAAAATACACATGAAATTATGTAAATACGTAAAAAAATATATATATATATAATACATATTAAGTAATGTAAATTCGTGTCAAAATAAATAAACAAAATATCATGAAAAGAATTGTGTATTTGTATGAAAATAGATAATAGATAATAAATTTGTATTAAATATATATGCAAGATACACATTAAATAATGTAAATATGTATAAAAAAAATATATACAAAAAACAAATAGGATAATGTAGAATCGTATCAAAATAAATACACCGAATATTAATAAAATAATGTAAATTTGTATGAAAATAAAGCTGCAAAATTCCCATAAAAAACGCATTTCTTATAAAAATATATATACCAAAATACACATGAAATATTTAAATTTGTATTGAAATAAATATACAAAATGCACATTTTTTTTTTTTTTTTTTTTTTTTACGTTCTTGCCTGTTGCGCCGGTAGGCATCTTCCCGGTGGGGCCTGATGGTCGGCCCAAGGCTTCTTCCAGGTGGGGCCTGATGGGCGGCCCAGCCCGTTCTGGCGCAGGCGGGTGTTTATAGTGACGCCATCTTGCATTGGCTCATGCTGCCCCCCGGAACTCGTTCTTGATTCGCTTGGACGGCTTCCTCTAGAGTCCGGGTTGATGGGTGGTCTTCAGGACAGCATGTGGGTAGTTTTAAGCCACTCGGCGGTGACTGAAAAATCCGAGTGGTAGCGTGAGGATTCGAACCCGCGTCGTCCATCACGCGGCGAATGTGGGTCCAGTACGCTATCACTTCGGCCCCCGCCTACAATAAGGTAAACTTCTATTGAAAGAGATATGCAAAAATACATATAAAACAATGTAAATTTGTTTCAAAATATATATACGAATACACATAAATTAACGCAGATTTATATAAAAATATATATATAAAATACACATAAAATTAGGTAAATACGTATATTAAAATTTAAACAAAATACACATAAAATAATATAAATTCGAAACAAAATAAATAAACAAAATACCAATAAAAGAATGTGTATTTGTATAAATATAAATGTACAAAATACACATACAAAATAAACATAAAATAAGGTAAATTTGTAATGAAATATATGTACAAAATACATAAAATAATGTAAATTTATATGAAAATATATATACAAATACACATAAAATACCATGAATTTTTATAAAATTATATATTCAAAATAAATATTAATTAATGTAAATGCGTATAAAATATATATAAAAAGTACATATAAAATAATGTAAATTCGTATCAATATAAATCAACAAAATACCCATAAAATAATATATATTTGAATGAAAATAGATTTGCAAAATACACATAACATAACTAAAATTTGTATCGAAATATTTTCGAATTTATATTATTTTATGTGTATTTTATTTACATTTTTTTTATACGTATTTACCTAATTTTATGTGTATTTTGTATATATATTTTTATATAAATCTACGTTAATTTATGTGTATTCGTATATATATTTTGAAACAAATTTACATTGTTTTATATGTATTTTTGCATATCTCTTTCAATAGAAGTTTACCTTATTGTATGTGCATTTTGAATATTTATTTCAATACAAATTTAAATATTTTATATGTATTTTAGTATATATATTTTTATAAGAAATGCGATATTTTATGGGAATCTTGCATCTTTATTTTCATACAAATTTACATTATTTTATTAATATTCGGTGTATTTATTTTGATACGATTTTACATTATTCTATTTGTTTTTTGTATATATTTTTTTTATACATATTTACATTATTTAATGTGTATCTTGCATATATATTTTATACAAATTTATTATCTATTATTTATTTTCATACAAATACACATTCTTTTCATGATATTTTGTTTATTTATTTTGACACGAATTTACATTACTTAATATGTATTTTATATATATATATATTTTTATACGTATTTACATAATTTCATGTGTATTTTGTATATATATTTCTATAGAAATCTACGTTATTTTGAAATAAATTTACACTGTTCTATTTGTATTTTGCGTTTTTTTTCAATAAAAATTTACCTTATTGTATAGGTGCATTTTGTATATTAATTTTAATAAAAAATTTAATTATTCTATGTGTATTTTTGTATATGTATTTAAAAAAAAAATATGCTTTGTCTTATGGGTATTTTGCATATTTATTTTCATACAAATTTAAATTATTTTATTGATATTGTGTACTTATTTTGATACGATTTTACATTATTCTATGTATAACAAAAATAAATACAGAATACACAAAAATAGATATGCAAAATACATATAAACAATGTAAATTTGTTTCAAAATATATATACGAATACACATGAAATAAGGTAGATTTCTATAAAAATATATATACAAAATACACATAAAATTAAGTAAATACGTATAAAAAATGTATACAAAATACACATAAAATAATGTAAATTAGTATCAAAATAAATAAACAAAATACCAATAAAAGAATGTGTATAAATATATATATACAAAATACACATTAAATAATATAAATTTGTTTAAAACTATACAAAATACACATGAAATTATGTAAATACGTATAAAAATATATATAAAAAATACACATTAAAAAATGTAAACTCGCGTCAAAATGAATAAACAAAATATCAATAAAAGAATGTGTATTTGTATGAAAATAGATATACAAAATACACATAAAATAACCTAAATTTGTTTCAAACTATATACAAAAATACACAAAAATATTTTAAATTTGTATGAAAAGAAATATACAAAATACACATAAGATTAGGTAAATTTGTATTGAAATACATACACAAAATACACATAAAATAATGAAAATTGGAATGAAAATACATAAACAAATACACTTAAAATAACGTAAATTTGTATAAAAAAAAAATATGTACAAAACACAAATAGAATAATGTAAAATCGTATCAAAATAAATACAAAGAATATTAATAAAATAATGTAAATTTGTATGAAAATAAAGAAGCAAAATACCCATAAAATAACTCATCTTTTTTTTATTTATAAAAATATATATACCAAAATACACATAAAAAATTAAATTTTTATTAAAATAAATATACAAAAAACACATACAATAAGGTAAATTTGTATTGAAATAGATATGCAAAATACATATAAAACAATGTAAATTTGTTTCAAAATATATATACGAATACACATAAAATAATGTGGATTTCTATAAAAATATATATACAAAATACACATAAAATGAAGTAAATACGTATAAAAAAATGTATACAAAATACACATAAAATAATGTTAATTCGTATCAAAATAAATAAACAAAATACCAATAAAAGAATGTGTATTTGTATAAATATATATATAAAATACATAAAATAACGTAAATTTATATAAAACTATATACAAAAATACACAGAAGTAATTAAATTTGTATGAAAATATATACAAAATACACACAAAATAAGCTAAATTTGAATTGAAATATATATACAAAATATATGAAATAAAGTATATTTGTATCAAAATATTTATACAAATACACATATAATAACGTAAATTTGTATGAAAATATATAAATAAAATACACATTAAATAATGTAAATACGTATAAAAAATATGTACAAAATACACATATAATCATGTAATTCGTATCAAAATAAATAAACAAAATACCAATAAAATAATATAAATTTGTATGAGTAAACGTGTATGTTGCATATTTTTTCAATACAAATTTACATTATTATATACGCATTTTGTATATTAAGTTTAATATAAATTTAATTATTCGATGTGTATTTTTGTATCTGTATTTTTATAAACATATGCTTTATTTTTTGTGTATTTTGCATCTTTATTTTCATAGAAATTTACATTATTTTATGTGTATTTTGTATACATTTTTTATATACTTAAATACACATATTTATTTTTAAATTTGTATTATTTTAAATATTTTTAATTTTTTATTTGTATTGTATATATATTTTGAAACAAAACAAATTTTTTAATTTATTATTATTTATATATTAATATTCTGCTCATTCATTTTGATACGAATTGACATTATTCTATGTGTACTTTGTATATATTTTTCATACAAATTTACGTTATTTTAAATGTATTTGTTTTTATATTTTGACACAAATTTACAATATTTTATGGGTATTTTGTATATACATTTCAAAAGAAATTTACCTAGTTTTATATGTATTTTGTATATCCTTTTTCATTCAAACTCAAATTATTTCTATGTATTTTTGTATATATTTTAATACAAATTTTAGTTATGTTTTGTGTATTTTGTAAATTTATTTTCATTCAAATATATATTATTTTATTGGTGTTTTGTTGATTTATATTGATACGAATTTACATTATTTTATATGTACTTTGTATATATATTTTTATACGCTTTTACATTATTTAATATTTATTTTGAATATATATTTTTATACAAATTTATGGTATTTTATGTGTATTTGTATATATATACATTTTCATATAAATTTACATTATTTTATGTGTATTTTGTACATATATTTTATTACAAATCTACATTATTTTATGTTTATTTTGTATGTGTATTTTGTATATTTATATTTATCCAAATACACATTCTTTTATTGGTATTTTGTTTATTTATTTTAATTCGAATTTACATTATTTTATGTGTATTTTGTATACATTTTTTTATACGTATTTACTTAATTTTATGTGTATTTTGTATATATATTTTTATAGAAATCTACGTTTTTTTATTTGTATTCGTATATATATTTTGAAACAAATTTACATTGTTTTATGTGTATTTTTGCATATCTCTTTCAATACAAATTTACCTTATTGTATGTTCATTTTGTATATTTATTTCAATGCAAATTTAAAAATTTTATGTGTATTTTGGTATATATATTTTTATAAGAAATGCAATATTTTATGGGAATTTTGCATCTTTATTTTCATACAAATTTACATTATTTTATTAATATTCAGTGTATTTATTTTGATACGATTTTACATTATTCTATTTGTTTTTTGTATACCCTTTTTTATACATATTTACATTATTTAATGTGTATCTTGCATATATATTTTATACAAATTTATTATCTATTATCTATTTTCATACAAATACACATTCTTTTCATGATATTTTGTTTATTTATTTTGACACGAATTTACATTATTTGATATGTATTTTGTATATATATTTTTATACGTATTTACATAATTTCATATGTATTTTGTATATATATTTAATAGATATTCAAAATACACATAAAATAACCTAAATTTGTATGAAAATAAATATACAAAATACACATAAAATAATGTAAATTTGAATGAAAATACATAAAAAAATACACTTATAATAACGTAAATTTGTATAAAAAAAATATATACAAAACACAAATAGAATAATGTAAAATCGTATCAAAATAAATACACAGAATATTAATAAAATAATGTAAATTTGTATGAAAATAAAGAGGCAAAATACCCATAAAATAACGCATTTTTTTATTTATAAAAATATATATACCAAAATACACATAAAAAAAATTAGATTTGTATTAAAATAAATATATAAAAAACACATACAATAAGGTAAATTTGTATTGAAATAGATATGCAAAATACATATAAAGGAATGAAAATTTGTTTCAAAATATGTATACGAATACACATAAAATAACGTAGATTTCTATAAATATATATATACAAAATACACATAAAATGAAGTAAATACGTATAAAAAAGTATACAAAATACACATAAAATAATGTAAATTCGTATCAAAATAAATAAACAAAATACCAATAAAAGAATATGTATTTGTATAAATATAAATATACAAAATACACATAAAATTTATATAAAACTATATACAAAAATACACAGTGGTAATTAAATTTGTATGAAAATATATACAAAATACACACAAAATAAGCTAAATTTGAATTGAAATATATATACAAAATACATGAAATAAAGTAAATTTATATCAAAATATTTATACAAATACACATATAATAACGTAAATTTGTATGAAAATATATAAACAAAATACACATTAAATAATGTAAATACGTATAAAAAAATGTGTACAAAATACACATATAATCATGTAATTCGTATCAAAATAAATAAACAAAATACCAATAAAATAATATAAATTTGTATGAGTAAACGTGTATGTTGCATATTTTTTCAATACAAATTTACCTTATTATATACGCATTTTGTATATTTATTTTAATACAAATTTAATTATTCGATGTGTATTTTTGTATCTGTATTTTTATAAACATATGCTTTATTTTTTGGGTATTTTGCATCTTTATTTTCATACAAATTTACATTATTTTATTGATATTCTGCTCATTCATTTTGATATGAATTGACATTATTCTATGTGTATTTTGTATATATTTTTCATACAAATTTACGTTATTTTATGTGTATTTGTTTATATATTTTGACACAAATTTACAATATTTTATTTTTATTTTGTATATACATTTCAAAAGAAATTTACCTAGTTTTATGTGTATTTTGTATATCTATTTTCATACAAACTCAAATTATTTCTATGTATTTTTGTATATATTTTAATACAAATTTTAGTTATGTTATGTGTATTTTGTAAATTTATTTTCATTCAAATATATATTATTTTATTGGTGTTTTGTTGATTTATATTGATACGAATTTACATTATTTTATATGTACTTTGTATATATATTTTTATACGCTTTTCCATTATTTAATATTTATTTTGAATATATATTTTTATACAAGTTCATGGTATTTTATGTGTATTTGTATATATATTTTCATTTAAATTTACATTATTTTATGTATATTTTGTACATATATTTTATTACAAATCTACCTTATTTTATGTTTATTTTGTATATGTATTTTGTATATTTATATTTATCCAAATACACATTCTTTTATTGGTATTTTGTTTATTTATTTTAAATCGAATTTACATTATTTTATGTATATTTTGTACACATCTTTTTATACGTATTTACTTAATTTTATGTGTATTTTGTATATATATTTTTATAGAAATCTACGTTTTTTTATTTGTATTCGTATGTATATTTTGAAACAAATTTACATTGTTTTATATGTATTTTTGCATATCTCTTTCAATACAAATTTACCTTATTGTATGTGCATTTTGTATATTTATTTCAATACAAATTTAAATATTTTATGTGTATTTTGGTATATATATTTTTATAAGAAATGCGCTATTTTATGGGAATTTTGCCTCTTTATTTTCATACAAATTTACATTATTTTATTAATATTCGGTTTATTTATTTTGATACGATTTTATATTATTCTATTTGTTTTTTATATATACTTTTTTATACATATTTACATTATTTAATGTGTATCTTGCATAAATATTTTATACAAATTTATTATCTATTATCTATTTTCATACAAATACACATTCTTTTCATGATATTTTGTTTATTTATTTTGACACGAATTTACACTATTTGATATGTATTTTGTATATATATTTTTATACGTATTTACATAATTTCATATTTATTTTGTATATATATTTCTATAGAAATCTACTTTATTTTATGTGTATTCGTATATATATTTTGAAACAAATTTACATTGTTTTATATGTTTTTTTGAATATCTCTTTCAATTCAAATTTACCTTACTGTATATGCATTTTGTATATTTATTTCAATACAAATTTAAATATTTTATGTGTATTTTGGTATATATATTTTTATAAAAAATGCGATAATTTTTGAGAATTTTGCATCTTTATTTTAATACAAATTTACATTATTTTATTGATATTCTGTGTATTTATTTTGATACGATTTTACATTATTCTATTTGTTTTTTGTATATATTTTTTTTATACACATTTACATTATTTAATGTGTATCTTGCATATATATTTTATACAAATTTACGTTATTTTAAGAGTATTTGTTTATATATTTTCATTCAAATTTACATTATTTGATGTGTATTTTGTATATGTATTTCAATACAAATTTACCTAATTTTATGTGTATTTTGTATATTTCTTTTCAAACAAATTTAAATTATTTTTTTGTATTTTTGTATATAGTTTTATTCAAATTTAGGTTATTTTATATAAGCAATTACATTATTTAGTGTGTGTTTTGTATATATATTTTTATGCAAATTTACTTTATTTTATGTGCTTTTTTGTACATATATTTTTATAGAAATTTGCGTTATTTGTATATGTTTTCTCATACAAATTTACATTATTTTATTGCTATTTTGTTTATTTATTTTGATACGAATTACATGATTATATGTGTATTTTGTACATATTTTTTATACGTATTTACATTACTTAATGTGTATTTTGTTTATATATTTTTAAGCAAATCTACGTTATTATATGTATTTGTATAAATATTTTGATACAGATTTACATTATTTTATGCATTTTGTATGTACATTTCAATTTAAATATAGCTTATTTTAGCTGTATTTTCTATATATATTTTCATACAAATTTAATAACTTTTGTGTATTTTTGTATATAGTTTTATACAAATTTACGATATTTTATGTGTATTTTGTATATTTATATTTATACAAATACACTTTCTTTTACTGGTATTTTGTTTATTTATTTTGATACGATTTTTATGTGTATTTTGTATTCATTTTTTTATACGTATTTACTTCATTTTATGTGTATTTTGTATATATTTTTATAGAAATCAACGTTATTTTATGTGTATTCGTATAAATATTTTGAAACAAATTTACATTTTTTTGTATGTATTTTGCATATCTATATCAATACAAATTTACCTTACAGTATGTGCATTTTTTATATTTATTTTTATACAAATTTTAATATTTTATGTGTATTTTGGTATATATATTTTTTTAAAAAATGCGTTATTTTATGGCTATTTTGCATCTTTATTTTCATACAAATTTACATTATTTAATAATATTCTGTGTATTTATTTTGATACGATTTTACATTATTCTATTTGTGTTTTGTATATATTTTTTTATACATATTTACATTATTTAATTAGTATTTTGTATATATATCTGATACAAATTTACGTTATTTTAAGTGTATATGTTTATATATTTTCATTCAAATTTCCATTATTTTATGTGTACTATTTTGTTTATGTATTTCAATACAAATTTACCTAATGTTATGTGTATTTTGTATATTTATTTTCATACAAATTTAAAATATTTTTGTGTATTTTTGTATATAGTTTTATACAAACTTAGGTTATTTTATGACTATTTTGTATATCTATTTTCATACAAATACACATTCTTTTATTGATATTTTGTTTATCTATTTTGACGAGAATTTAAATTATTTAATGTGTATTTTGTATATATATTTTTATACGTATTTACGTCATTTCATGTGTATTTTGTATATATTTTTCTATAGAAATCTACGTTATATTATGTGTATTCGTATATAGATTTTTAAACAAATTTACACTTTTATGTGTATTTTGCATATTTTTTCAATACAAATTTACCTTATTGTATATGCATTTTGTATATTAATTTTAATACAAATTTAATTATTCTATGTGTATTTTTGTATATGTATTTTTATAAAAATATGCTTTATTTTATGGGTATTTTGCATCTTTATTTTCATACAAATTTACGTTATTTTATTGATATTCTGCTCATTCATTTTGATACGATTTGACATTATTCTATGTGTATTTTGTATATATTTTTCATACAAATTTACGTTATATTATGTGTATTTGTTTATATATTTTGACACAAATTTGCAATATTTTATGGGTATTTTGTATATATATTTCAAAAGAAATTTACCTAGTTTTATGTTTATTTTGAATATCTATTTTCATACAAACTCAAATAATTTTTATGTATTTTTGTATATATTTCAATACAAATTTTAGTTATGTTATGTGTATTTTGTAAATCTATTTTCATTCAAATATATATTATTTTATGAGTATTTTGTTGATTTATATTGATACGAATTTACATTATTTTATATGTACTTTTTATATATATTTTTATACGCATTTACATTATTTAATATTTATTTTGAATATATAATTTTATACAAATTCATGGTATTTTATGTGTATTTGTATATATATTTTCATATAAATTTACATTATTTTATGTGTATTTTGTACATATATTTCATTACAAATTTACCTTATTTTATGTTTATTTTGTATGTGTATTTTGTACATTTATATTTATTCAAATACACATTCTTTTATTGGTATTTTGTTTATTTATTTTGTTTCGAGTTTATATTATTTTATGTGTATTTTGTTCACATTTTTTTATACGTATTTACCTAATTTTATGTGTATTTTGCATATATATTTTTATATAAATCTACGTTAATTTATGTGTATTCGTATATATATTTTGAAACAAATTTACATTGTTTTATATGTATTTTTGCATATCTCTTTCAATAGAAGTTTACCTTATTGTAGGCGGTGGCCGAAGTGATAGCGTACTGGACCCACATTCGCCGCGTGATGGACGACGCGGGTTCGAATCCTCACGCTACCACTCGGATTTTTCAGTCACCGCCGAGTGGCTTAAAACTACCCACATGCTGTCCTGAAGACCACCCATCAACCCGGACTCTAGAGGAAGCCGTCCAAGCGAATCAAGAACGAGTTCCGGGGGGCAGCATGAGCCAATGCAAGATGGCGCCACTATAAACACCCGCCTGCGCCAGAACGGGCTGGGCCGCCCATCAGGCCCCACCTGGAAGAAGCCTTGGGCCGACCATCAGGCCCCACCGGGAAGATGCCTACCGGCGCAACAGGCAACAACGTAAAAAAAAAAAAAAAAATGTGCATTTTGTATATTTATTTCAATACAAATTTAAATATTTTATGTGTATTTTGGTATATATATTTTTATAAGAAATGCGCTATTTTATGGGAATTTTGCATCTTTATTTTCATACAAATTTACATTATTTTATTAATATTAGGTGTATTTATTTTGATACGATTTTACATTATTCTATTTGTTTTTTGTATATATTTTTTTTATACATATTTACATTATTTAATGTGTATCTTGCATATATATTTAATACAAATTTATTATCTATTATCTATTTTCATACAAATACACATTCTTTTCATGATATTTTGTTTATTTATTTTGACACGAATTTACATTACTTAATATGTATTTTATATATATATATTTTTTTACGTATTTACATAATTTCATGTGTATTTTGTATATATATTTCTATAGAAATCTACGTTATTTTATGTGTATTCGTATATATATTTTGAAACAAATTTACACTGTTTTATTTGTATTTTGCGTTTTTTTCAATACAAATTTACCTTATTGTATGTGTGCATTTTGTATATTAATTTTAATACAAATTTAATTATTCTATGTGTATTTTTGTATATGTATTTAAAAAAAAATATGCTTTATCTTATGGGTATTTTGCATCTTTATTTTCATACAAATTTAAATTATTTTATTGATATTTTGTGTACATATTTTGATACGATTTTACATTATTCTATGTATAACAAAAATAAATACAGAATACACAAAAATAGATATGCAAAATACATATAAACAATGTAAATTTGTTTCAAAATATATATACGAATACACATGAAATAAGGTAGATTTCTAAAAAAATATATATACAAAATACACATAAAATTAATTAAATACGTATAAAAAATGTATACAAAATACACATAAAATAATGTAAATTAGTATCAAAATAAATAAACAAAATACCAATAAAAGAATGTGTATTTGTATAAATATATATATATATATATATATATACAAAATACACATTAAATAATATAAATTTGTTTAAAACTATACAAAATACACATGAAATGATGTAAATACGTATAAAAATATATATACAAAATACACATTAAATAATGTAAATTCGCGTCAAAATAAATAAACAAAATATCAATAAAAGAATGTGTATTTGTATGAAAATAGATATACAAAATACACGTAAAATAACTTAAATTTGTATCAAACTATATACAAAAATACACAAAAATATTTTAAATTTGTATGAAAATAAATATACAAAATACACATCAAATTAGGTAAATTTGTATTGAAATACATACATAAAATACACGTAAAATAATGTAAATTTGAATGAAAATACATAAACAAATACACTTAAAATAACGTAAATTTGTATAAAAAAATATGTACAAAACACAAATAGAATAATGTAAAATCGTATCAAAATAAATACACAGAATATTAATAAAATAATGCAAATTTGTATGAAAATAAAGAAGCAAAATACCCATAAAATAACGCTTTTTTTTTTTAAATATATATACCAAAATACACATCAAAAAATTAAATTTGTATTAAAATAAATATACAAAAAAGACATACAATAAGGTAAATTTGTATTGAAATAGATATGCAAAATACATATAAAACAATGTAAATTTGTCTCAAAATATATATACGAATACACATAAAATAACGTAGATTTCTGTAAAAATATATATACAAAATACACATAAAATGAAGTAAATACGTATAAAAAAATGTACACAAAATACACATAAAATAATGTAAATTCGTATCAAAATAAATAAAAGAATGTGTATTTGTATAAATATAAATATACAAAATACACATAAAATAACGTAAATTAATATAAAACTATATACAAAAATACACAGAAGTAGTTAAATTTGTATGAAAATATATACAAAATACACACAAAATAAGCTAAATTTGAATTGAAATATATATACAAAATACATGAAATAATGTAAATTTGTATCAAAATATTTATACAAATACACATATAATAACGTAAATTTGTATGAAAATATATAAACAAAATACATATTAAATAATGTAAATACGTATAAAAAAATATGTACAAAATACACATATAATCATGTAATTCGTATCAAAATAAATAAACAAAATCCCAATAAAATAATATAAATTTGTATGAGTAAACGTGTATTTTGCATATTTTTTCAATACAAATTTACCTTATTATATACGCATTTTGTATATTAATTTTAATACAAATTTAATTATTCGATGTGTATTTTTGTATCTGTATTTTTATAAACATATGCTTTATTTTTTGGGCATTTTGCATCTTTATTTTCATACAAATTTACATTATTTTATTGATATTCTGCTCATTCATTTTGATACGAATTGACATTATTCTATGTGTATTTTGTATATATTTTTCATACAAATTTACGTTATTTTATGTGTATTTGTTTATATATTTTGACACAAATTTACAATATTTTATGGGTATTTTGTATATACATTTCAAAAGAAATTTACCTAGTTTTATGTGTATTTTGTATATCTATTTTCATACAAACTCAAACTATTTCTATGTATTTTTGTATATATTTTAATACAAATTTTAGTTATGTTATGTGTATTTTGTAAATTTATTTTCATTCAAATATATATTATTTTATTGGTGTTTTGTTGATTTATATTGATACGAATTTACATTATTTTATATGTACTTTGTATATATATTTTTATACGCTTTTACATTATTTAATATTTATTGTGAATATATATTTTTATGCAAATTCATTGTATTTTATGTGTATTTGTATATATATTTTCATAAAATTTACATTATTTTATGTGTATTTTGTACATATATTTTATTACAAATCTACCTTATTTTATGTTTATTTTGTATGTGTATTTTGTATATTTATATTTATCCAAATACGCATTCTTTTATTGGTATTTTGTTTATTTATTTTGTTTCGAATTTACATTATTTTATGTGTATTTTGTATACATTTTTTTTATACGTATTTACTTAATTTTATGTGTATTTTGTATATATATTTTTATAGAAATCTACGTTTTTTTATTTGTATTCGTATATATATTTTGGAACAAATTTACATTGTTTTATATGTATTTTTGCATATTTCTTTCAATACAAATTTACCTTATTGTATGTGCATTTTGAATATTTATTTCAATGCAAATTTAAATATTTTATGTGTTTTTTGGTATATATTTTTTTATAAGAAATGCGCTATTTTATGGGAATTTTGCATCTTTATTTTCATACAAATTTACATTATTTTATTAATATTCGGTGTATTTATTTTGATACGATGTTATATTATTCTATTTGTTTTTTGTATATACTTTTTTATACATATTTACATTATTTAATGTGTATCTTGCATATATATTACATACAAATTTATTATCTATTATCTATTTTCATACAAATACACATTCTTTTCATGATATTTTGTTTATTTATTTTGACACGAATTTACATTATTTGATATGTATTTTGTATATATATTTTTATACGTATTTACATAATTTCATATGTATTTTGTATATATATTTCTATAGAAATCTACTTTATGTGTATTCGTATATATATTTTGAAACAAATTTACATTGTTTTATATGTATTTTTGAATATCTCTTTCAATACAAATTTACCTTACTGTATATGCATTTTGTATATTTATTTTAATACAAATTTAAATATTTTATGTGTATTTTGGTAAATATATTTTTATAAAAAATGCGATAATTTTTGGGAATTTTGCATCTTTATTTTCATACAAATTTTCATAATTTTATTGATATTCTGTGTATTTATTTTGATTCGATTTTACATTATTCTATTTGTTTTTTGTATATATTTTTTTATACACATTTACATTATTTAATGTGTATCTTGCATATATATTTTATAGAAATTTACGTTATTTTAAGTGTATTTGTTTATATATTTTCATTCAAATTTACATTATTTGATGTGTATTTTGTATATGTATTTCAATACAAATTTACCTAATTTTATGTGTATTTTGTATATTTCTTTTCAAACAAATTTAAATTATTTTTGTGTATTTTTGTATATAGTTTTATACAAATTTAAGTTATTTTATGTACGCAATTACATTATTTTGTGTGTGTTTACTTTATTTTATGTGCATTTTTGTATATATATTTTTATAGAAATTTGCGTTATTTGTATATGTTTTCTCATACAAATTTACATTATTTTATTGCTATTTTGTTTATTTATTTTGAACGAATTACATGATTATATGTGTATTTTGTACATATTTTTTATACATATTTACATTACTTAATGTGTATTTTGTTTATATATTTTTAAACAAATCTACGTTATTATATGTATTTGTATAAATATTTTGATACAGATTTACATTATTTTATGTATTTTGTATGTACATTTCAATTCAAATTTAGCTTATTTTAGCTGTATTTTGTATATATATTTTCATACAAATTTAATTATTTCTCTGCATTTTTGTATATAGTTTTATACAAATTTACGATATTTTATGTGTATTTTGTATATTTATATTTATACAAATACACATTCTTTTACTAGTATTTTGTTTATTTATTTTGATACGATTTTTATGTGTATTTTGTATTCATTTTTTTATACGTATTTACTTCATTTTATGTGTATTTTGTATATATTTTTATAGAAATCTACGTTATTTTATGTGTATTCGTATATATATTTTGAAACAAATTTACATTGTTTTATATGTATTCTGCATATCTATTTCAATACAAATTTACCTTATAGTATGTGCATTTTTTATATTTATTTTAATACAAATTTTAATATTTTATGTGTATTTTGGTATATATATTTTTATAAAAAATGCGTTATTTTATGGCTATTTTGCATCTTTATTTTCATACAAATTTACATTATTTTATTAATATTCTGTGTATTTATTTTTGATACGATTTTACATTATTCTATTTTGTATATATATTTGATACAAATTTACGTTATTTTAAGTGTTTATGTTTATATATTTTCATTCAAATTTCCATTATTTTATGTGTATTTTGTATATGTATTTCAATTCAAATTTACCTAATTTTATGTGTATTTTGTATATTTATTTTCATACAAATTTAAATTATTTTTGTTTATTCTCGAATATAGTTTTATACAAACTTTGGTTATTTTTTGAGTATTTTGTATATCTATTTTCATACAAATACACATTCTTTTATTGATATTTTGTTTATTTATTTTGACGAGAATTTAAATTATTTAATGTGTTTTTTGTATATATATATGTATTTTTATACGTATTTACGTCATTTCATGTGTATTTTGTATATATATTTCTAAAGAAATCTACGTTATTTTATGTGTATTCGTATATAGATTTTAAAACAAATTTACACTTTTATGTGCATTTTGTATATTTTTTCAATACAAATTTACCTTATTGTACGTGCATTTTGTATATTAATTTTAATACAAATTTAATTATTCTATGTGTATTTATGTATATGTATTTTGAAAAAAATATGATTTATTTTATGGGTATTTTGCATCTTTATTTTCATATAAAATTACATTATTTTATTGATATTCTGTGTATTTATTTTGATACGATTTTACATTATTCTATGTATATTTTGTATATCTATTTTATGCAAATGTACGTTATTTTATGTGAATTTGTTTTCATTTCATACAAATTTACATTATTTTATGTGTATTTTGTACATGTATTTAAATACAAATTTAACTAATTATATGTGTATTTTGTATATTTATTTTCATACAAATTGAAATTTATTTTTTTGTTTTTTTGTATATATTTTTATTCAAATTTTCGTAATTTTATGTGTATTTTGTATATTTATTTTCCTACAAATATATGTTCTTTTATCGGAATTTTGTTTATTTATTTTGATACGAATTTTCATTTTTTTAGGTGTATTTGATATATATATTTTTATACTTATTTACATAATTTTTTATGTATTTTGAATATATATTTTCTTAGAAATTTACTCGATATGTTTATACAAAAAAACACAAAAATAATTTAAATTTGTATGAAAATAAATATACAAAATACACATAAAATTAGGTAAATTTGTATTGAAATACATATATAAAATACACTTAAAATAATGTAAATTTGAATGAAATTATATAAACAAATTCACTTAAAATAACGTTAATTTGTATAAAATATATATAAAAAATACACATTAAATAATGAAAATATGTATAAAAAAATATATACAAAACACAAATAGTATAATATAAAATCGTATCAAAATATATACACAGAATATTAATAAAATAATGTACATTTGTATGAAAACTAAGATGCAAAATACCTATAAAATAACGCATTTTTTATAAAATTATATATACCAAAATACACATAAAATATTTGAATTTGTATTAAAATAAATATACAAAATGCACATACAATAAGGTAAATTTGTATTGAAATAGATATGCAAAATACATATAAAACAATGTAAATTTGTTTCAAAATATATATAATAAAACACAAAAAAAAACACCTATATATATATATATATATATATATATATATATATATATATATATATATATATATATATATATATATATATATATATATATATATATATATATATATATATATATATATATATATATATATATATATATATATATATATATATACAAATAAAATTAAGTAAAAACGAATAAAAATTAATACAAAATACACATAAAATAATGTAAATTCGTATAAATATAAATAAACTAAATACCAATAAGAGAGTGTGTATTTGTATAAATATAAATATACAAAATGCACATAAAATAACGTAAATTTGTATAAAACTATATACAAAAATACACAGAAGTAAATAAATTTGTATGAAAATAGATATACAAAATACACACAAAATAAGCTAAATTTGAATTGAAATATATATACAAAATACATAAAATAAAGTAAATTTGTTTCAAAATATTTTTAACAAATACACATATAATAACGTAAATTTGTAAAAAAATATAGAAACAAAAAACACATTAAGTAATGTAAATACGTATAAAAAAATATTTACAAAATACATAAATAATCAAGTCATTCGTATCAAAATAAATAAACAAAAAACTAATTAAATAATGTAAATTTGTATGAGAAAACATATACAAAATACACATAAAATAACGTTTTAGGTTTCTATAAAAATATATGTACAAAAATGCATATAAAATTAGTTTGCATAAAAAAATATATACAAAACACACATTAGATAATGTAAGTGAGTATAAAAATTTGTATACAAAATACCTATGAAATAATCTAAATTCGTATCGAGTTAAATTAAGAAAATAACAATAAAATTATGTAATTTTGGATGAAAATATATATAGAAAACACACATAAATACAAATACAAATATACACATTAAATAATTTAAAATTGAATGAAATAAATATATAAAATAAACATAAAATAATGTAGATTTGTAATAAAATATAAGTAAGAATACACATAAAATAATATAAATTTGTATGAAAATATATATACAAATACACATAAAATAACATGAATTTGTATAAAATTTGTTTCAAAATATATACGAATACACACAATAAAATAACGTAAATTTTTATGAAAATGTATATATAAAATACACATAAAATAATTTAAATACGTAGAAAAATATATATACAAAATACACATAAAATAATGTAAATTAGTAAAAAATTAAATACTCAAAATTCCAATAAAAGAATGTATATTTGTAGGAAAATATATATACAAAAAAAAAAAAAAACTAAAATTTGTATAAAAATATATACAAAAATACACAAAAATAATTTAAATTTGTTTGAAAATAGATATGCAAAATACACATAAAGTTAGGCAAATTTGTATTGAAATACATATACAAAACTCACATAAAATAATGTAAATTTGTATGAAAATATATAAACAAATACATATAAAATAACGTAAATTTGGATAAAATATATATACAAAATATACATTAAATATTTTAAATATGTATAAAAATATATTATATTATATATTTTTATTGATATTTGCGTTATTTATGTGTATTTTGTATATGTTTTCTCATATAAATTTACTTTATTTTATTGGTATTTTGTCTATTTATTTTGATACGAATTACATGATTATTTGTGTATTTTTTATATTTTTTTATACGTATTTACATTATTTAATGTGTATTTTGTTTATATATTTTTATACAAATTTACGTTATTATATGTGTATTTGTATAAGTATTTTGATACAAATTTACATTATTTTATGTATTTTGTATATATATTTCAATTCAAATTTAGCTTATTTTATGTGTATTTTGTATATCTATTTATTTTAATACAAAATCAAATATTTTATGTTTTTTCGTATATATATTTAAAAAAAATGCATTATTTTATGGGTATTTTGCATCTTAATTTTCATACAAATTTACATTATTTTATTAATATTTTCTGTATTTATTTTGATACGATTTTACATAATTTTATTTGTGTTTTGTATATATATTTTTTATACATATTTTCATTATTTAATGTGTTTTTTGTATATATATTTGATACAAATTTACGTTATTTTAAGTCTACATGTTTATATATTTTCATTCAAATTTACATTGTTTTATGTGTATTTTGTATATGTATTTCAATACAAATTTACCTAATTTTATATGTTTTTTGTATATTTTTTTTCATACAAGTTTAAATTATTTTTGTGTATTTTTGTATATAGTTTTATACAAATTAAGGTTATTTTATGTGTATTTTGTATATCTATTTTCATACAAATACACATTCTTTTCATGATATTTTGTTTATTTATTTTGACACGAATTAACATTATTTAATGTGTATTTTGTATATATATTTTTATACGTATTTACGTTATTTCAAGTGTATTTTGTATATATATTTCTATAGAAATCTGCGTTATTTTATGTGTATTCGTATATATATTTTGAAACAAATTTACATTTTTTTATGTGTATTTTGCATATTTTTTCAATACAAATTTACCTTATTGTATGTGCATTTTGTATATTAATTTTAATACAAATTTGATTAATCTATGTGTATTTTTGTATTTGTATTTTTATAAAAATATGCTTTATTTTATGGGTATTTTGCATCTTTATTTTCATACAAATTTACATTATTTTATTGATATTCTGTGTATTTATTTTGATATGATTTTACATTATTCTATGTGTATTTTGTATATATATTTTATATAAAATGTATTTGTTTTCATTTCATACAAATCTACATTATTTTATGTGTTTTTTGTACATGTATTTAAATACAAATTTAACTAGTTATATGTGTATTTTGTATATCTATTTTGTATGTATATTTTCATAGAAATTTACTCTATTTTATGAGTATTCGTATATATATTTTGATACAAATTTACATTATTAATGTGTATTTTGCATATCTATTTCAATACAAATTTACTTTATTGTACGTGCATTTTGTATATTTATTTTAATACAAATTTAATTATTTTATATGTATTTTTGTATATATATTTTTATGCAAATATGCGTTATTATATGGATATTTTGCATCTTTATTTTCATACAAATTTACATTATTTTATTGATATTCTCTTTATTTATTTTGATACGATTTAACATTATTCTATTTGTTTTTTGTATATATTTTTTTATACATATTTACATTATTTAATGTTCATTTTGTATATATATTTTATCCAAATTTACATTATTTTATGTGTATTTGTTTATATATTTTCATACATATTTACATTATTTTATGTGTTTTTTGTATATATATTTTTCTACGTATTTAAATTATTTCATGTGTATTTTGTATATACATTTTCATAAAAAAATTACGTTATTTTATTGTGTGTATAAGTATATATTTTGATACAAATTTTATACAAATTCATGTTTTTTAATGTGTATTTGTATATATATTTTCATACAAATTTATATTATTTTATGTGTATTTTTTCATATATTTCATTACAAATTTACCTTATTTTATGTTTATTTTGTATATTTATTTCATTCAATTTTAAATTATTTTATATGTATATTTGTATTTGTTTTTAGGTTATTTTATATGTAATTTGTATATATATTTTCATCCAAAATTACATTATTTTATTGGTATTTCTTAATTTAATTCGATACGAATTTAGATTATTTCATAGGTATTTTGTATACATATTTTTATACTCATTTACATTATCTAATGTGTGTTTTGTATATATATTTTTATGCAAATTTATTTAATGTTCATTTTTGTACATATATTTTTATAGAAATTTGCGTTATTTTATGTATATAGTTTTATATAAATTTACGTTATTTTATGTGCATTTTGTATATTTATATTTATACAAATACACATTCTTTTATTGGTATATTGTTTATTTACATTTATACGAATTTACATTATTTTATGTGTATTTTGTATACATTTTTTTATACGTATTTACTTAATTTTATGTGTATTTTGTATATGTATTTTTATAGAAATCTACATTATTTTATGTGTTTTCCTATATATATTTTGAAACAAATTTACATTATTTTATGTGTATTTTGCATATCTATTTCAATACAAATTTACCTTATTGTATGTGCATTTTGTATATTTATTTTAATACAAGTTCAGATATTTTATGTGTATTTTGGTATCAATAATTTTATAAAAAAATGCGTTATTTTATAGGTATTTTGCATCTTAATTTTCATACAAATTTACATTATTTTATTAATAATCTGTGTATATATTTTGATACAATTTTACATTATTCTATTTGTGTTTTGTATATATTTTTTTATACATATTTACATTATTTAATGTGTATTTTGTATATATATTTCATACAAATTTACGTTATTATATGTGTATTTGTTTATATATTTTCTTTCAAATTTACATTATTTTATTTGTATTTTGTATATGTATTTCAATACAAATTAAACTAATTTTATGTGTATTTTGTATATTTCTTTTCAGACAAATTTAAATTATTTTTGTGTATTTTTGTATATAGTTTTATACAAATTTAGGTTATTTTACGTACTCATTTACATTATTTAATGTGTGTTTTGTATATATATTTTTATCCAAAGTTACTTTATAGAAATTAGCGTTATTTTATATGTATTTGTATATGTTTTCTCATACAAATTTACATTATTTTATTGATATTTTGTTTATTTAGTTTGATACGAATTACATGATTATATGTGTATTTTGTACATATTTTTTATACGTATTTACATTACTTAATGTGTATTTTGTTTATATATTTTTAAACAAATTTACGTTATTATATGTATTTTTATAAATATTTTGATACAAATTTACATTATTTTATGTATTTTCTATATACATTTCAATTCAAATTTAGCTTAGTTTATCTGAATTTTGTATATCTATTTTCATACGAATTTAATTACTTCTGTGTATTTTTGTATATAGTTTTATACAAATTTACGTTATTTTATGTGTATTTTGTATATTTATATTTATACAAATACACATTCTTTTATTGGTATTTTTTTATTTTTTTTATACGAATTTACATTATTTTATGTGTATTTTGTATACATTTTTTTATACGTATTTACTTCATTTTATGTGTATTTTGTATATATATTTTTATACAAATCTACGTTATTTTATGTGTATTCGTATATATATTTTGAAACAAATTTACATTGTTTTAATATGAATTTTGCATATTTATTTCAATACAGATTTATCTTATTGTATGTGTATTTTGTATATTTATTTTAATACAAATTCATTTTTTCATGTGTATTTTGGTATATATATTTTTATAAAAAATGCGTTATTTAACGGGTATTTTGCATCTTTATTTTCATACAAATTTACATTGTTTTATTAATATTCTGTGTATTTATTTTGATACGATTTTACATTATTCTATTTGTTTTTGTATATATTTTTTTATACATATTTACATTATTTAATGTGTATTATGTATATTTTTAAACAAATTTACGTTATTTTATGCACATCTGTTAAAATATTTTGATACAAATTTACATTATTTTATGTATTTTGTATATATATTTCAATACAAATTTAGTTTATTTTATGTATATTTTGTATATCTATTTTCATTCGTATCAAAATAAATAAACAAAATAGCAATAAAATAATGTAAATTTGTATGAGAAAACATATACAAATACACATAAAATAACGCAAATTTCTAAAAAAATATATGTACAAAAATGCACATAAAATAAAGTAAATTTGCATAAAAATATATATACAAAACACACATTAAATATTGTAAATGCGTACATAAAATAACCTAAATTTGTATAAAACTATATACAAAAATACACAAAAATATTTAAAATTTGTATGAAAAGAAATATACAAAATACACATAAAATTAGGTAAATTTGTATTGAAATACATATACAAAATACACATAAAATAATGTAAATTTGAATGAAAATATATAAACAAATACACTTAAAATAACGTAAATTTGTATCAAATATATATGCAAGATACACATTAAATAATGTAAATGTTTATAAAAAAAATATACAAAAAAGAAATAGAATAATGTAAAATCATATCAATATAAATACACAGAATATCAATAAAATAATGTAAATTTGTATGAAAAGAAAGATGCAAAATTCAAATAAAATAGCGCATTTTTTATAAAAATATATATAACAAAATATACATAAAACATTTAAATTTGTATTGAAATAAATATACAAAATGCATATACAGTAAGGTAAATATGTAATGAAAGAGATATTTAAAAGTACATATAAAACAAAGTAAATTTGTTTCAAAATATATATACGAATACACATAAAATAACGTAGATTTCTATAGAAATATATATACAAAATACACATGAAATTATGTAAATTCGTATAAAAATATATATACAAAATATATATCTTGGTAAATTCGTGTCAAAATAAATAAACAAAAAATCATGAAAAGAATGAGTATTTGTATGAAAATAAATAATAGATAATAAATTTGTATGAAATATATATGCAAGATACACTTTAAATAATGTAAATATGTATAAAAAAAAATATATACAAAAAAAAATAGAATAATGTGAAATCGTATCAAAATAAATACACGGAATATTAATAAAATAATGTAAATTTGTATGAAAATAAAGATGCAAAATTCCCATCAAATAGCGCATTTCTTATAAAAATATATATACCAAAATACACATAAAATATTTAAATTTGTATTGAAATAAATATACAAAATGCACATACAATAAGGTAAACTTGTATTGAAGGAGATATGCAAAAAAACACATATAAAACAATGTAAATTTGTTTCAAAATATATATACGAATACACATAAAATAACGTAGATTTCTATAAAAATATATATACAAAATACACATAAAATTAAGTAAATACGTATAAGAATAGATATACAAAATACACATAGAATAATGTAAAATTGTTTAAAAAAAAAATAAACAGAATATAAATAAAATACTGTAAATTTGTATGAAAATACAAATACAAAATACCCATAAAATAAAGCATATTTTTATAAAAATACATATACAAAAACACACATAGCATAAATAAATTTGTATTAAAATTAATATACAAAATGCATATACAATACTGTAAATTTGTATTGAAAAAATATGCAAAATACACATAAAACAGTGTAAATTTATATCAAAATCTATATACGAATAGTCATAAATCAATGTAGATTTCTATAGAAATATATATACAAAATACACATCAAATGATATATATATATATATATATATATATATATATATATACATATATATATATATATATATATAGATATATATATATATATATATATATATATATATATATATATATATATATATATATATATAAATACACATTAAATAATGTAAATTCGCGTCAAAATAAAATAAAAACAAAATATCAATAAAAGAATGTGTATTTGTATAAAAATAGATATACAATATACACATAAAATCACCTAAATTTGTATAAAACTATATACAAAAATACACAAAAATAATTTTAATTTGTATGAAAATAAATATACAAAATACACATAAAATTAGGTAAATTTGTATTGTAATACATTTACAAAATACACATAAAATAATGCAAATTTGAATGAAATATGTAAACAAATACACTTAAAATAACGTAAATTTGTATAAAATATATATAAAAAATACACATTAAATAATGTAAATATGTATAAAAAAATATATACAAAACAAAAATAGAATAATATAAAATCGTATCAAAATAAATACACAGAATATTAATAAAATAATGTAAATTTGTATGAAAATTAAGATGCAAAATTCCCATAAAATAACGCATTTTTTATAAGAAATATATATACCAAGACACACATAAAATATTTGAATTTGTATTAAAATAAATATACAAAATGCACATACAATAAGGTAAATTTGTTTTGATATATATATGCAAAATACATATAAAACCATGTAAATTTTTTTCAAAATATATATTCGAATACACATAAAATAACGTAGATTTCTATGAAAATAAATATACAAAATACACATAAAATGAAGTAAATACGTGTAAAAAAATGTATACAAAATACACATAAAATAATGTAAACTCGTATGAAAATAAATAAAGAAAATACTAATAAAAGAATGTGTATTGTATAAATATAAATATACAAAATACAAATAAAATAACGTAAATTTATATAAAACTATATGCAAAATACACAAAGTAATTAAATTTGTGTGAAAATAGATATACAAAATACATGTGTATTTTGTATATTTATTTTCATACAAATTGAAATTATTTTGTTTATTTTTATATATTTTCATACAAATTTTCGTTATTTTATGTGTATTTTATATTTTTTCTACAAATATACGTTCTTTTATCTGAATTTTGTTAATTGAATTTGAAACGAATTTACCTTATTTTGTATATCTATTTTCATACAAATTAAAATACTTCTGTGTATTTTTGTATATAGTTTTATATAAATTTACGTTATTTTATGTGTATTTTGTATATTTATATTTATACAAATACACATTCTTTTATTGGTATTTTGTATATTTATTTTGATGCGAATTTACATTATTTTATGTGTATTTTGTTTACATTTTTTTATACGTATTTACTTAATTTTATGTGTATTTTGTATATATATTTTTATAGAAATCTACGTTATTTTATGTGTATTCGTATATATATTTTGAAAGAAATTTACATTGTTTTATATGTATTTTGCATATCTATTTTACCTTATTGTATGTGCATTTTGTATATTTATTGTAATACAAATTTAAATATTTTATGTGTATTTTGGTACATATATTTTCATAAAAAATGCGTTGTTTTATGGGTATTTTGCATCTTTATTTTCATCCAAATTTACATTATTTTATTAATATTCTGTGTATTTAATTTGATACTATTTTACATTATTCTATTTGTCTTTTGTATATATTTTTTTTATACATATTTACATTATTTAATGTGTATCTTGCATATATATTTCATACAAATTTATTATCTGTTATCTATTTTCATACAAATACACATTCTTTTCATGATATTTTGTTTATTTATTTTGACACGAATTTACATAATTTGATATTTATTTTGTATATATATTTTTATACGTATTTATATAATTTCATAAGTATTTTGTATATATATTTCTATAGAAATCTACTTTATTTTATGTGTATTCGTATATATATTTTGAAACAAATTTACATTGTTTTATATGTATTTTTTAATATCTCTTTCAATACAAATTTCTATAGATATGCAAAAAACATATAAAACAATGTAAATTTGTTTCAAAATATATATACGAATACACATAAAATAACGTAGATTTCTATAAAAATATATATACAAAATACACATAAAATTAAGTAAATACGTATAAAAAATGCATACAAAATACACATAAAATAATGTAAACAAAATACCAATAAAAGAATGTGTATTTGTATAAATATAAATATACAAAATGCACATAAAATAACGTAAATTTATATAAAACTATATACAAAAATACACAGAAGTAATTAAATTTGTATGAAAATATAATACAAAATACACACAAAATAAGCTAAATTTGAGTTGAAATATATATACAAAATACATAAAGCAAATTTGTATGGAAACAAATACTCATATAATAACGTAAATATGTATAAAAATATATAAACAAAATACACATTAAGTAATGTAAATACGTATAAAAAAATATGTAAAAAATACACATATAATCATGTAATTCTTATCAAAATAAATAAACAAAAAAACAATAAAATAATGTAAATTTGTATGAGAAAACATATATAAAATACACATAAAATAACGCAAATTTCTATAAAAATATATGTACAAAAATGCACATAAAATTAATTTGGATAAAAAAATATATACAAAACACACATTAGATAATGTAAATGAGTATAAAAATATGTATACAAAATACCTATGAAATAATCTAAACTCGTATCGAGTTAAATTAAGAAAATAACAATAAAATTATGTAATTTTGGATGAAAATATATATAGAAAACACACATAAAATAACCTAAATACAAATACAAATATACACATTAAATAATTTAAAATTGAATGAAATAAATATACAAAATAAACATAAAATAAGGTAAATTTGTAATAAAATATATGTAAGAATACACATGAAATAATATAAATTTGTATGAAAATATATATACAAATACACATAAAATAACATAAATTTGTATAAAATTTGTTTCAAAATATATACGAATAAACACAATAAAATAACGTAAATTTTTATGAAAATGTATATATAAAATACACATAAAATAATTTAAATACGTAGAAAAATATATATACAAAATACACATAAAATAATGTAAATTCGTGAAAAATTAAATACACAAAATTCCAATAAAAGAATGTATATTTGTAGGAAAATACATATACAAAAAACAAATAAAATAACTAAAATTTGTATAAAAATATATACAAAAATACACAAAAATAATTTAAATTTGTTTGTAAATAGATATGCAAAATACACATAAATTTAGGCAAATTTGTATTGAAATACATATACAAAACTCACATAAAATAATGTAAATTTGTATGAAAATATATAAACAAATACATATAAAATAACGTAGATTTAGATAAAATATATATACAAAATATACATTAAATATTTTAAATATGTATAAAAATATATTATATTATATATATTTTTATTGATATTTGCGTTAATTATGTGTATTTTGTATATGTTTTCTCATAGAAATTTACATTATTTTATTGGTATTTTATCTATTTATTTTGATACGAATTACATGATTATTTCTGTATTTTGTACATTTTTTTATACGTATTTACATTATTTAATGTGTATTTTGTTTATATATTTTTATACAAATTTACGTTATTATATGTGTATTTGTATAAGTGTATTAGTATTTTGATACAAATTTACATTATTTTATGTATTTTGTATATATATTTCAATTCAAATTTAGCTTATTTTATGTGGATTTTGTATATCTATTTATTTTAATACAAAATCAAATATTTCATGTTTTTTCGTATATATATTTTTATAAAAAATGCGTTATTTTATGGGTATTTTGCATCTTAATTTTCGTACAAATTTACATTATTTTATTAATATTTTCTGTATTTATTTTGATACGATTTTACATTATTTTATTTGTGTTTTCTATATATTTTTTTTATACATATTTACATTATTTAATGTGTTTTTTTTATATATATTTGATACATATTTACGTTATTTTAAGTTATTTTATATGTATTTGTTTATATATTTTGACACAAATTTACAATATTTTATGAGTATTTTGTATATATATTTCAAAAGAAATTTACCTAGTTTTATGTGTATTTTAAATATCTATTTTCATACAAACTCAAATTATTTTTATGTATTTTTGTATATATTTCAATACAAATTTACAAATACAAATACAAATTCATTATTTTATTGGTATTTTGTTTATTTATTTTGATACGAATTACATGATTATATGTGTATTTTGTATATATATTTTTTATACGTAATTACATTATTTAATGTGTATTTTGTTTATATATTTTTATATAAAATTTACGTAATTATATGTGTATTTGTAAAAATATTTTGATACAAATTTACTTTATTTTATGTATTTTGTACATATATTTCAATTCAAATTAAGCTTACTCTGTGTGTATTTTGTATATCTATTTTCATACAAATTTAATTACTTCTGTGTATCTTTGTATATTGTTTTATATAAATTTACTTTATTTTATGTGCATTTTGTATATTTATATTTATACAAATATGCAAAATACATATAAAACAAAGTAAATTTATTTCAAAATATATATACGAATACACATAAAATAACGTAGATTTCTATAAAAATATATATACAAAATACACATAAAATGAAGTAAATACGTATAAGAAAATGTATACAAAATACACATAAAATAATGTAAATTCGTATCAAAATAAATAAACAAAATGCCAATGAAAGAATGTTTACTTGTATAAATATAAATATACAAAATACACATAAAATAACGTAAAATTGTATAAAACTATATACAAAAATAAACAAAAATAATTAAATTTGTATGAAAATAGATATACAAAAGACACATAAAATAAGCTAAATTAGAATTGAAATAAATATAGAAAATACATAAAATAATGCAAATTTGTATCAAAATATATATTCAAATACACATATAATAACGTAAATTTGTATAAAAGTATATAAACAAAATACACATTAAATAATGTAAATACGTATAAAATATATACACCGAATATTAATAAAATAATGTAAATTTGTATGAAAATAAAGATGCAAAATTCCTATCAAATAGCGCATTTCTTATAAAAATAAGGTAAACTTCTATTGAAAGAGATATGCAAAAATACATATAAAACAATGTAAATTTGTTTCAAAATATATATACGAATACACAGAAAATAACGTAGATTTCTATAAAAATATACATACAAAATACACATAAAATTAAGTAGATACGTATAAAAAAATGTAAACAAAATACACATAAAATAATGTAAATTCGAAACAAAATAAATAAACAAAATACCAATAAAAGAATGTGTATTTCTATAAATATAAATGTACAAAATACACATACAAAATAAACATAAAATAAGGTAAATTTGTAATGAAATATATGTACAAAATACACATAAAATAATGTAAATTTATATGAAAATATATATACAAATACACATAAAATACCATGAATTTGTATAAAATTATATATTCAAAATAAATATTAAATAATGTAAATGCGTATAAAAATATATATACAAAGTACATGTAAAATAATGTAAATTCGTATCAATATAAATCAACAAAATACCAATAAAATAATATATATTTGAATGAAAATAGATTTACAAAATACACATAACATAACTAAAATTTGTATTGAAATATATACAAAAATACATAAAAATAATTTGAGTTTGTATGAAAATAGATATTCAAAATACATATAAAACTAGGTAAATTTCTTTTGAAATATATATACAAAATACCCATAAAATATTGTAAATTTGTGTCAAAATATATAAACAAATACACATAAAATAACTTAAAATAACGTAAATATGTATCAAATATATATACAAAAAACACATTAAATAAAGTAAATATGTATAAAAAAATATATACAAAACACAAATAAAATAATGTAAAATCGTATCAAAATAAATACAGAAAATATTAAAAAAATAATGTAAATTTGAATGAAAATTAAGATGCAAAATACCCATAAAATAACGCATTTTTTATAAAAATATATATACGAAAAAACATAAAATATTTGATTTTGTATTAAAATAAATAGATATACAAAATACACATAAAATAAGCTAAATTTGAATTGAAATATATATACAAAATACATAAAATAATGTAAATTTGTATCAAAATACTTATAAAAATACACATATAATAACGTAAATTTGTATAAAAATATATAAACAAAAAACACATTAAATAATGTAAATACGTATAAAAAAAATGTACAAAATACACAAATAATCATGTAATTCGTATCAAAATAAATAGACAAAATACCAATAAAATAATGTAAATTTCTATGAGAAAACATATACAAAATACACATAAATAACGCAAATATCAATAAAAATATATATAATATAATATATTTTTATACATATTTAAAATATTTAATGTATATTTTGTATATATATTTTATCCAAATTTACGTTTTTTTATATGTATTTGTTTATATATTTTCATACAAATTTTCATTATTTTATGTGAGTTTTGTATTTGTATTTCAATACAAATTTGCCTAACTTTATGTGTATTTTGCATATCTATTTTCAAACAAATTTAAATTATTTTTGTGTATTTTTGTATATATTTTTATAGAAATTTTAGTTATTTTATTTGTTTTTTGTATATATATTTTCCTACAAATATACATTCTTTTATTGGAACTTTGTGTATTTAATTTTTTACGAGTTTACATTATTTTATGTGTATTTTGTATATATATTTTTCTACGTATTTAAATTATTTTATGTGTATTTTATATACATTTTCATAAAAAATTACGTTATTTTATTGTGTGTATTTGTATATATTTTGAAACAAATTTTATACAAATTCATGTTATTTTGTGTATTTGTATATATATTTTCATATAAATTTATATTATTTTATGTGTATTCTTCCATATATTTTATTACAAATTTACCTTATTTTATGTTTATTTTGTATATTCATTTCATTCAATTTTAAATTATTTAATGTGTATTTTTGTATTTGTATTTAGGTTATCTTAGGTTATCTTTAGGTTACCTTATTTTATGTTTATTTTGTATATTTATTTCATTCAATTTTAAATTATTTTATGTGTATATTTGTATTTGTATTTAGGTTATTTTATGTGTATTTTGTATATATATTTTCATCCAAAATTACATTATTTTATTGGTATTTTCTTAATTTAATTCGATACGAATTTAGATTATTTTATAGGTATTTTGTATACATATTTTTATACTCATTTACATTATCTAAAGTGTGTTTTGTATATATATTTTTATGAAAATTTATTTTATGTTCCTTTTTGTACATATATTTTTATAGAAATTTGCGTTATTTTATGTATATAGTTTTATATAAATTTACGTTATTTTATGTGCATTTTGTATATTTACATTTATACAAATACACATTCTTTTAATGGTATATTGTTTATTTACATTTATACGAATTTACATTATTTTATGTGTATTTTGTATACATTTTTTAATTCGTATTTACTTAATATTATGTGTATTTTGTATATGTATTTTTATAGAAATCTACGTTATTTTATGTGTATTCGTATATATATCTTGAAACAAATTTACATTATTTTATATGTATTTTGCATATCTATTTCAATACAAATTTACCTTATTGTATTTGCATTCTGTATATTTATTTTAATACAAATTTAAATATTTTATGTGTATTTTGGTGTCAATAATTTTATAAAAAATGCGTTATTTTATAGGTATTTTGCATCTTAATTTTCATACAAATTTACATTATTTTATTAATATTCTGTGTATATTTAATTTGTATGAAAATAAATATACAAAATAAGGTAAATTCGTTTCAAATTCAATAAACAAAATTCAGATAAAAGAACGTATATTTGTAGAAAAAATAAATATACAAAATACACATAAGATAACGAAAATTTGTATGAAAATATATAAAAAAATAAACAAAAATAATTTCAATTTGTATGAAAATAAATATACAAAATACACATGTATTTTGTCTATCTATTTTCACACAAATTTAATTACTTTTGTGTATTTTTGCATATAGTTTTATATAAATTTACGTTATTTTATTTGTATTTTGTATATTTATATTTATACAATACACATTCTTTTATTAGTATTTTCTTTATTTATTTTCATACGAGTTTACATTATTTTATGTGTATTTTGTATACCTTTTTTTATACGTATTTACTTCATTTTATGTGTGTTTTGTATATTTATTTTCATAGAAATCTACGTTATTTTATGTGTATTCGTATATATATTTTGAAAAAAATTTACATGGTTTTATATGTATTTTGCATATCTATTTCAATACAAATTTACCTTATTGTATGTGCATTTTGTATATTTATTTTAATACAAATTCAAATATTTTATGTGTGTCTTAGTATATATATTTAAAAAAAATGCATTACTTTATGGGTATTTTGCATCTTAATTTTCATACAAATTTACATTATTTTATTAATATTCTGTGTATTTATTTTGATACGATTTTATATTATTCTATTTTTGTTTTGTATATATTTTTTTATACATATTTACATTATTTAATGTGTATTTTTTATATATATTTTATACAAATTTACGTTATTTTAAGTGTATTTGTTTATATATTTTCATTCAAATTTACATTATTTTATGTGAATTTTGTAAATGTATTTCAATACAAATTTACCTAATTTTATGTGTATTTTGTATATTTATTTTCATACAAATTAAAATAATTTTTGTGTATTTTTGCATATAGTTTTATACAAATTTAGGTGATTTTATGTGTATATTGTATATCTATTTTCATAGAAATACACATTCTTTTATTGATATTTTGTTTATTTAATTTAACGCGAATTTACAATATTTAATGTGTATTTTATATATATATTTTTATACGTGTTTACATCATTTGATATGTATTTTGTATATATATTTCTATAGAAATCTACGTTGATTTATGAGTATTCGTATATAGATTTTGAAATAAATTTACACTGTTTTATGTGTATTTTGCATATTTTTTCAATACAAATTTACCTTATTGTATATGCATTTTGTATATTAATTTCAATACAAATTTAATTATGCTATACGTATTTTTGTATATGTATTTTTATAAAAATATGCTTTATTTTATGGGTATTTTGCATTTTTATTTTCATACAAGTTTAC
>NC_066520.1:8538508-8546008 GCF_024679095.1 Eriocheir sinensis
CTCCGACTAAGGAAATGAGGCACGGCCTTAAGTGCATTGGGAGACATATCGGGCGCGGAGGAAAGAACGAGGAACAAAGAGAAGCCTTGCTGAAACCATCAGCTCCATGGACTCCTGGCACAAGTTGAACAGGACACCCCATCCCTCCCCCACCACACACAAGCCTACAAGTGCCCTGCCAAGTAAAATTGACCAGGACTGGCAGGAGGTGTGCTCCTCCCACCCCAGGTGGCGCTGGTGGGAATCAGGAAGCCTAGAGCACTGAGGAAGGTGACCACGATCCCCAGAAGACGCCGAGACAGCCCCACCTCGCCGCCGGCCGGGCCAACCCACCCAGGCCACACAGACCCCCTGCCTCTGTCAGAAACAGAAACCCCCTCTCCCAGCCGGGATCCACCTCCTACCCCTCCCGTCCTCCCCGCCACCATCACCACTACAACTGCGGACGCGGGAGACACACCACGGCACACACACCATCACCCCCAACCCCTCTGACTCAGGCCTCACCACCCTTCTGTGGCAGGTGCCGTCAGCGCGGCCACACAGTTAATCACTGCTTCTGAGACCATCTGCGACTTCTGTGGCCGACGTGGGCACCCTGCTGACCAGTGTCGCAAGAGGCAGGCAGAAGCAAGCGAAGTCTAGAGGTGCGTATTGCCAGCGGCGAGGACACACCGATGACGAGGTTACGCTCGAGCTGCCGACATCAGACAGGAACGACTGCTTCGAGCAATCCTGTCTGAACACCAGCCACCCATCACCCAGCCTGCTCCTACCAGCAAGCGGTGCACGCCCCGCCCCACCATCCTGGCCTCATCCCCGCACACTCCCTTCCGCTGATCCGATAAGGATACGGACACCAGCGGCCTCAAGATTCTGTCCGCCAACGTACGAGGCTTTAGGACCAACATCGGGGAGCTGACACATGCCTTCGTCCTCAGGCACCACATCGACATAGTGGTGACAGTGGAGACCTTCCTGACGACACATGCCACCACCTGTGATAAGATCCCTGGGTACTCGCACTGGGCCAGACGAGACCGCCACACAGGACAGGGGGAGGCATTGCTGTTTGCCACCGGAAACGGCCTGCAGATGGACGCCCTCACCACAGACACTCCCTGGAAATGGAGATGATGTTCCTCCGCATCATTCTCGAGGACAGGAGCGCTCTGCTACCTGTGCCATGTACCGGCCACAGTGCAAGGCAGCGCCCCCTCACCTACCTCACAGAGCACCTGGACGACCTTATGGCTGCCCACAGCCGTCAGTACGCGATGGTTGTGGGCGACCTAAATCAACACCTGGTGGCGAGGGCCTTCACTGAGCCTCACAGCGGTGCATGGATTGCACAACCATGTTGAGTTCCCTGACACATCAGCGAGGAGGCCCTGGACCCTGTGCTCACAGACCTGCTGAGGATCAGTGCTGTGCTGCCCACTCAGACCGTGTGGGCAGTTCCGACCACAATGCCATACTCACCACCATCAGCCTGGCCCCAGCGCGTGAAGAGGAACACCAGCGAGTCATCTGGCTGTGGGACCGCGCGGACTGGACGGCTGCAAGGCAGGCCCTGGCAGCGACTGCTTGGGGCACAGTCCTTAACGGTGACCCACAACATGACGTCTCCGCCCTCACCACTGTCCTCAATACCGTCCAGCAGCAACACGTCCCCACTGCACCTACTCATCCAGCCCAAAAGACCAGCCTTGGTTCGGGTACAGGTGCCGTATTGCAGCCGAAAGGAAACACAAGGCTTGGACAAGATATAAAAGACACCCCACGCAGGAAAATAAGGCCCAACACAGACGAGCCTGCAAAATATGACGAGGACAGCAAAGGGCAAAAGAAAGGTGGATGCTGACAGGAGGAGAAAGCCGTCCTCAACCAAACCGACCTGAAACAGTGGTGGGGCTGGTGAAGGAAACAGCAAGGCCTTTTACCCCCAGGAACGTATCCTGCCCCTGAGGAAACCTGACGGAGACCTGGCCATCACCAGCCGGGAAAGGCTGACCTGTTGGCCTGTCACTTCAGTCAAAAGATGACAACCCAGGAGCCAGACAGGCAGCCGCCCACCTCCCCAACTCATCGCCTCAAGACTAGAGAATGTAAGCTAATCTCTGAGGACGCTGTCAGGTGACATGTGCGGGGCGTCAACACCAGAAAGGCGCCAGGCCCTGACAGCGTGAGTCCATACTTACTGCGGCGATGCTCTGATGAGCTCACCACCCCTCGCCCAGATCTTCCGGCGATGCCTGCAGAGCGGGTGTGGCCTGCACAGTGAAGGAGGCCAGAGTCACACCCGTACACAAGAAAAATCCAGGTCCGAGCCAGGCAATTACAGGCCAATATCACTCCTCCCAATCATTAGCAAGATATTTGATGAGGATCATCGGGGAGCCTCTGATAGCTTTCCTCGAGGTGAACCACCTGCAGTCACCGAAGGAGTTTGGTTTTTGGAAGGCCGCCTACCTCAGACCTCCTCCTTTCCTCTCAAAGTCCTGGCATGACGCCCTTGATGACGGCCACCTCTCTCTCGTGATTGCTCCTGGATATAGCTGGCGCGTTCGACTCGTTTGGCACCGCGGTCTGACGGCGAAGCTAAAGCAACTAATCATCACGGGGGACCTACTGCGGCTGCTCTCAAACCACCTGTTAGGGCAGGAGCCTCCGCGTAGCAGTCAATGGAAGCACCTCGACCAGCCTCCCGGTGGAAGCCTCCGTTCCACAGGGGTCCGTCCTCGGACCTATCTTGTGGAACATATACGTCAATGACCTCCTGCAAACCATTACGGCAGCAAGTGCCTCCGCCGATGACTGCACCCTCTTCAGAACATACAAGAGGGAGGAAGCCCTAAACGTGATACAGTCTGTCAACAATCAATTGGCAGACATAATGGCCTGGGGAGAGAGATACCAAGTCAGGTTTGCCCCTGACAAACCCAGGCCATGGTAATATCACACTCTCTGGAGGACGCGGGGCAACTCCACGGGAGTCTGGGATTCGGGTACGACACCATACCTCTGCAGTCCAGCGTCGACATCCTGGGCGTGGAGGTGGACTCCCAGCTGCGGTTTGACCGTCACCTTGAAAGGGTGGCGCAAAAGCCTCCCAGAAGGTGAACCTCCTGCGCCGCATGAAGAACCTCCTCGATGCTGAAGGCCTGAACACCCCTATAAGGCACAAGTCCGTCCAGTGATGGAGTATGCACTGCTCACCTGGATGGCCAGCGCCCGCTGCCACCTCAACCTGCTAGACAAGGTGCAGAGGAGGCTGAACGCCTCATCAACGGCACCCAGCACCACCGACCGAGCCAGTGGGAGACACAGCGACAACAACAACAACAACACCCACATCGAAGGAAGGGCAAGACCAGCCACGAACCAGCTGAACAGCCTGGAGCACCGTCGCCGCGTCGCTGCCCTGACGGTGTACACAAGGCACAAGTGGGCCTAGTGCCCCACCTGACGGACCTGAGGGCTACCTGGAGGAGGTCTGAGCGCAGCACGAGAACGGTGCTGAGCAACGCCTCCCTCCTGGAAGTGCCAATGGCCCGCTCCAGCACCCACC
The DNA here is from genome assembly GCF_024679095.1 of Eriocheir sinensis. NCBI lineage: Eukaryota > Metazoa > Arthropoda > Malacostraca > Decapoda > Varunidae > Eriocheir > Eriocheir sinensis. Next base: position 8,542,080 of record NC_066520.1, read on the forward strand.
AACGTGCCTTCTCCATCGCAGCGGTGGTGGTGGAACAACCACTGTTGATGTGGATGTGACACAACTGTCCACTCAGCAGATGAAGGTTGGTGTCCCACAGGTGGCTACTCCTACACCCACCGTAAACATGTATATAATTGTATAATATAATCGGCAGAAGCTTTTAAATAGCTCCCCAACGGTCGGGGAACTTAGCATAGACAACAATACTGCTATGTACTAATGTACTGAACATGTTTAAATAAAAAAAAAAAGAGAGAGAGAGAGAGAGAGAGAGAGAGAGAGAGAGAGAGAGAGAGAGAGAGAGAGAGAGAGAGAGAGAGAGAGAGAGAGAGAGAGAGAGAGAGATAGAGAGAGAGAGAGAGAGAGAGAGAGAGAGAGAGAGAGAGAGAGAGAGAGAGAGAGAGAGAGAGAGAGAGAGAGAGAGAGAGCTGCCCTGGATATAGCTGGCGCGTTCGACTCCGTTTGGCACCGTGGTCTGACGGCGAAGCTACAGCAACTAGGCATCACGGGGGACCTGCTGCGCCTGCTCTCAAACTACCTGTTAGGCCGGAGCCTCCGCGTAGCAGTCAACGGAAGCACCTCGACCAGCTTCCCGGTGGAGGCCTCCGTTCCACAGGGGTCCGTCCTTGGACCTGTCCTGTGGAACATATACTTCAACGACCTCCTGCAAACCATCCCGGCAGCAAGCGCCTACGCCGACGACTGCACCCTCTCCAGAACATACAAGAGAGAGGACGCCCAGGAATTGATAGAGTCCGTCAACAGACAGTTGGCAGACATAATGGCCTGGGGAAAGAGGTGACAAGTCAGGTTTGCCCCTGACGAAACCCAGGCCATGGTAATATCACGTTTTCGGGAGGACGCGAGGCAACTCCACGGCAGACTGAGATTCGGGAACGACACCATTCCTCTGCAGGCCAGCGTCGACATCCTGGGCGTGGAGGTGGACTCCCAGCTGCGGTTCGACCGTCACCTTGAAAGGGTGGCGCATAAAGCCTCCCAGAAAGTGAACCTCCTGCGCCGCATGAAGAACCTCCTCGATGCTGAGAGCCCTCTATAAGGCACAAGTCCGTCCAGTGATGGAGTACGCACCGCTCACCTGGATGGCCAGCGCCCGCTGCCACCTCAACCTGCTAGACAAGGTGCAGAGGAGGGCTGAACGCCTCATCAACGGCATCCAGCACCACCGACCGAGCCAGTGGGAGACACAGACAACAACATCGACAACAACAACAACAACAACACCCACACGAGGGAAGGGCAAGACCAGCCACGAACCAGCTGAATAGCCTGGAGCACCGTCGCCGCGTCGCTGCCTGACGGTGCTACATAAGGCACAAGTGGGCTAGTGCCCACCTGACGGACCTGAGGGCTACCTGGAGGAGGTCTGAGCGCAGCACGAGAACGGTGCTGAGCAAAGCCTCCCTCCTGGAAGTGCCAATGGCCCGCTCCAGCACCCACCTACGTGCCTTCTCCATCGCAGAGGTGGTGGTGGAACAACCTCAGTGCTGATGTGGATGTGACACAGCTGTCCACCAGCAGATGAAGGTTGCGTCCCACAGGTGGCTACTCTACACCCACCGTAAACATGTATATAATTGTATAATATAATCGGCAGAAGCTTTTATATAGCTCCCCAACTGTCTGGGGATCTTTAGCACAGAAAAATAATATTGCCATGTACTAATGTACTGAACATGTTTAAATAAAAGAGAGAGAGAGAGAGAGAGAGAGAGAGAGAGAGAGAGAGAGAGAGAGAGAGAGAGAGAGAGAGAGAGAGAGAGAGAGAGAGAGAGAGAGAGAGAGAGAGAGAGAGAGAGAGAGAGAGAGAGAGAGAGAGAGAGAGAGAGAGAGAGAGAGAGAGAGAGAGAGAGAGAGAGAGAGAGAGAGAGAGGAAAAGGTAAATAATGGAAAGAGCAAAAATAAATACCGAGAAACATGAACTCAGGAAGGCAGGAAAAGGATTTAAAAAAAAAAAAAACTGATTCGAGGAAGCAAGGAAGACGGAGACAATGAAGAACAATAACGAGGATGCGAAAAGAAAAGATAAAAGACTCGAGGAAAATTAAAAAAGATGAAAGAAGTACGAAAAAGAGAAAACAATAAATGATGCGATAATGAAAAAGAAAAATATGATAAAATGCGCCAAAAAGAGGTGAAAAAATAAAATATACGAAGAAGAGAATCACAGAAGATGCGAAGTAGAAGAAATATATAGAAAAGATGACATGAAGGAAATTAAAAAATAAAAAGAAGGTAGAGTTAAAAAAGACGAGAAAAAGAGAGAAGGAAATGAATAAGAGAGGGCAAAAAAGAGAATATTACCACCAGACTGATAAATTAAACTTCAAACAGAGTGATAAGATTTTAACTTGAGTGGGCCCCTTCTCTCTCTCTCTCTCTCTCTCTCTCTCTCTCTCTCTCTCTCTCTCTCTCTCTCTCTCTCTCTCTCTCTCTCTCTCTCTTTGTCCTTTTATGTAAAAATGTTAATGCCTCTTATATAACAAGCTTTTTTCACGAGAATAATTTAAAGAAAGAAATTTATAGCGAAGACTGGGAGGAGGAGGAGGAGGAGGAGGAGGAGAAGGAGGAGGAGGAGGAGGAGGAGGAGGAGGAGGAGGAAAACACGCCATAGACAAGGAGGTGAGAGAGAGGAGAGCATGAGGAAAAAACGGAAGAGGAGAAACGAAAAACGAAAAGGAAAAAAAAAAAAAGAGGAGAATCGAGAGGAGAGGATATAAGATGAAGTGGAATAGTAGATAATAGAAAGGAGGAGGAAAAGAGCATAGTGGTGTTGGGGGTGGTGGTAGTGGTGGTGGTGTTGGGGGTGGTGGTAGTGGTGGTGGTGGTGTACAGGGAAGAGGGAAAAAAAAGAGGAAAGAATGTGAAGGACGAAAACGGGGAAAGCAAAGCTGATTATAAAAACAGAGGAGGAAGAAAATGAGAAGTAGTGGGCGAGGCAGGAGGAGGAGGAGGAGGAGGAGGAAGATGGCGCTAATGTCTACAAAATAAAAAAAAAGGGAAACTAGAAAAATGAGAAAGACGAGATATGAAGAGAGAAGGAGGAGGAGGAGGAGGAGGGGGAGGAGAGCAGGAGGAGGAGGAGGAGAGCAGGAGGAGAAGGTGGAAAACAATGAAAAAGAAGAAAAAGAAAAAGAAAAAGAAAAAAGAAGAAAAAGAAAGAAAAAGAAAGAAACAAGAAAAGAAACAAAAAGAAGAAGAAGAAGAAGAAGACAATTTTAGATGACAATAATAATGAAGAAAAAACAAAAAGATGGAAAAAAAGCAAGACAAAAACAAAAAACGGCAGGCAGAGAAGAGAGAACGAAAAAAAGGAACACAAGTTAGAGTCAGAGAGGAGTAAGAAGATAAGAAGGAGGAGGAGGAAGAGGAGGAGAAAAAGAGGAGGCATGAAAGGTTGAAGTCTGACAAATTTTTTCCTCCTTCCCGGTAAGCTACTCCAAAAAAAGTCCTTTCATCTGAACAAGGAAGTTTTATGATGCTTCAGAATCAAGGCTGAGACAACATCGAAATTCCTACGTGTTTACAAGATTGATATATATATATATATATATATATAGATAGATAGATAGATAGATAGAGAGAGAGATAGAGAGAGAGAGAGAGAGAGAGAGAGAGAGAGAGAGAGAGAGAGAGAGAGTGAGAGAGAGAGAGAGAGAGAGAGAGAGAGAGAGAGAGAGAGAGAGAGAGAGAGAGAGAGAGAGAGAGAGAGAGAGAGAGAGAGAGAGAGAGAGAGAGAGAGAGAGAGAGAGAGAGAGAGAGAGAGAGAGAGAGAGAGAGAGAGAGAGAGAGAGAGAGAGAGAGAGAGAGAGAGAGAGAGAGAGAGAGAGAGAGAGAGACTGCTAACTCCGGTGAACTTTCAGGAGCTTTGTTTTCTTCTACTTTTACGTAACCGATCCATATAC
>NC_066520.1:8553508-8561008 GCF_024679095.1 Eriocheir sinensis
TAGAAATTCTTGCACAACAGTAACATTTCTATCTGCCTGTCTCTCATTAACGAGTTTAAGGCATTACGCGTAAAAATTCTTGGACAAAGGTAACATTTCTCCTCCACAAAGCTCCCAAAGGTCACATTCTTTAACACTTCGGCTCCCCAGGACACATACTTGAAAAGGCTTCGTAGGCGTTTTGGACATTTCCAGGGGTAGTTTTATGACACTAGTAGTAGTATGACCCTTCTTTTGAACCATGAACCTAAAAACACGCTAATTAGAACCCGGCCTGTGGAAATAGTTTATGTGAGAGGCAAAACCGTCTGGCAATACCGCCCTTAACCTGTCCGCTGCGATTGGCACGGATTTCACCTTCACTGGTAGCCTGGTAACATATGTTCCCAGGTCCTTCTGTGCCTCTGTGGTGGGTAGTGGAGTGTTTCCCATGTGGTATTGGTGTGCTGGATATCCCCTTCCAAGATACATGACCTCACATTTTTCTTCGCTAAACTGGAGCAGCCACTTTTTGTTCCACTTCTGTAGCTTGGTAATGTCTTTTTGTAGGAAATCCGCATCCAAGGGGCTAAAATGACGTGCCTTCAAACGGGTAGACAGGCAGACAAACGTTACTCCATTCCTTAGGGCGGCACACAATTCCCTCGCTACAGGTCCAGGAAAATCCCTCATGAATCCCGGTCAACTAAACGCGCGTGATTGGCAAGAAAAATAAAAATCGAAAACCTAATTAGAGACAGCATCGTTAATTACTTGGAATGACATTTACAAGAGAGATTCGCGAAATGGATTTAGGCGAAAGAAAAAAAAGGCCCATCCTGATTAATTTCTGGCTTTTTTTTTACATTTTACACTAACTTCTCCATCAATGGAAAAAAATATCCAATCAGAGGCTGCAATGGCTAAATCTTTAACAGGCATTCATTCGTGCGCCGCCGTAAATTAACGCACAAAATCACATTACGTATTATCGTTGTAATGCTCCGGCAAGCTCCGAAAGGCAACGTGGCTGTCATATATTATTCACGACTTTTTGATATTCATAAATTTTAATAAAAGTACCGATGTTGGCCGGAATAATTTCGTTATAAAATCTGCTGACGACACGGAGATAAAGATTCTCTCTCTCTCTCTCTCTCTCTCTCTCTCTCTCTCTTCCAGGATTCACTCTCCACAGCTACGGGAACTGAACTTGAAAGACCCTGAACACTCGTGAACTTGTGTATAATGGAAGGAGAGGGGGCATGAGCAGAGGGGAAATGGGGGAGGGGAAAGGAAACAAGGGGGGAAGAAGGGGGAGCGAGGGGAGATAGGAAATGGAGGTGAAGTGAGAGGAAGAGAAAGGGGTAAGGGGAAGAAGGGGGAAGAGGGAGGGGAAGAGGGGAGAGGGGTGGAGGGAAAAGGGAGAGGGATGAGGGAGAAAACGAGGGGAGAGGAAGATATCAGAGAGAGAAGGGCCAAAGGGGAGAGGATGCGTAGGAGATAGAGAGAGGGAAGGGAGGAGTAGGGGAGGAAGAGGTGGGTGGAAGGAGGAGGAGAGAGAGAGGAGGTGAGGAGGAGGAGGAGGAGGAGGAAGGGGCAGTCGTGTGTGTGTGTGTGTGTGTGTGTGTGTGTGTGTGTGTGTGTGTGTGTGTGTGTGTGTGTGTGTGTGTGTGTGTGTGTGTGTGTGTGTGTGTGTGTGTGTGTGTGTGTGTGTGTGTGTGTGTGTGTGTGTGTGTGTGTGTGTGTGTGTGGATGTGTGTTTAGGAAAAAAGTAGACGTTTGAGGCTCTTCTGAATTTAATTGGGAGTGAAGTTTGTACCGCCGAAGTGTTTGAGAAGTTTTGAGAAGCTGCCGCGGCGGCGGTGGTGGTGGTGGTGGTGTTTGATGTTTTGTTGTTGTTATCGTTGGTGTTCTTGTTTTTCTTAGTGTGGTGGTGGTGGTGGTGGTGGTGTTTGATGTTTAGTTGTTATCGTTGGTTTTCTTGTTTTTCTTTGTGTGGTGGTGGTGGTGGTGCTGGTGGTGGTTATACTGAGTTGGTGGTGTTACTTCTGGAAATATTTATGTTGTTCCTGAATGTGGTGATGATGGTGGTGATGGAGCTTGGACTTAAGTTCAGATTTTCATGTACGTATATGTACTTGTACTTGGAGTTTAAAAATTCAGTTGTACTTGTACTTAGACCCAAAGTACTTGAAAAATACCATGTACATTCAAGTACAAACAAGTACATTGTATCTAATCAAAAGTTATATACTGTATATTGATTCTAGTGAACTTTGGGATGATACTATTGGGTAAATACGTACATTGAGTGTTATGATATTGTAGTGTAATATTAGTATGTGTCATTAATGTGTATATACGAAAACTACTAACTTTTGTGCTTTACGAATCTGTGACAGGAACTTCTTTTTATCACAAAAAGTACTTGTACTTAAGTAAAATGACATACACTTGGACTTATACTTAAGTACAAAGCAAAGTGACTGTACTTGTACTTGAAAAATATCCAGGCACTTGGACTTGGACTAAAGTACTGAACATGGACCCAACCCTGATGGTGATTATGATGACAGAAGTAGTCATAGTGATAGTAGAGGTAGTGGTTGTTATGATAATAGCAGGGATGGTGATGATGATAAAGATTTCGATGTTGAAACTGTAAGTGGAGGTGCATTATTATCAAGCCGGTGATGATGGTGATGGTAAGAATAACAATACAGCTACAACTGACAGATATCAATGGTGGTGGTGGTGGTGGTGACTGATCTGGTGTTGTACATAGGAATACATTGGAAGAACAGACACCAGAAGACCTGGCGGTCTATGGCGAGGGTGTCTGTCTACTGCCGCTACTACAAGTAATCTACGTGTATTAGGACAGGATAGAACAGATGAGGGCTCCTCCCCACCCACCTCTCCCTCCGGCAACGTGCCGGCAGGAAATAGTTAGAAGAGAACACTATGTGCCTTTAAGGAAGAAAGGGACATGGAAATTTTACAGTAAAGAGAGAAATAAGAGGAAATTACTACCCTTAACTTACGCTACTTGTGACCTAAGCTGTGGGGGGAAAATAATATGTCTTTAGGTTGTAGTCGTGCTGCAGTATGCCTGAAACTAACGAAAAAGGGTCAGTAAAATCTTATATCCCTGAAGTACTTGTACGATGAAGACTTGAAGCTATTAATACTCTGTGCGCTAACTACTGACGGTATGAGTCTATTCCAGTGATCGACGAGTCTATTATTGAAATACTTAAAACATTATAAAAGCTATTATTCTAAAAGCTAGTTTCTTTACATCGCATTCGTAAGACTAGCTACTGGATTCTAAACGGGAAAAACCCTTTTCATTGGACTCCTCACGATGGGGCGAGATGAAGTTTCAGGAGTTACAGGTAGAGGCTTGATCCTCGTTTACCTTCGGTACGGGTGTACACTCCAGTACCCTATTAACCTTACTGTTCCCACACCTCATTCATCAGAGTCGTCTTCTCCAACGAATTCTTTGATAGCCTTTTTCAATTTTGTTTCGACTCTCATTCTACCAGCTTCATTCCAATGTACTCCGTCACCAGCTAGTTCTTCTACAAATTGCAGGTTGTTGAAATGAATGTTGCGTACATTAAGTTTTTCTTTACTCTGTTGTTAACTTACGTTACTTGTTATCTAAGCTATGGGGAGAAATAATATGTCTTCAGGTTGTAGTCGTGCTGCAGTCTGCCTGTATCATACGAAAAAGGGTCAATGACATCTTATATCCCTGAAGTACTTATCCAAGGAAGACTTGAAGCTATTGATACTCTGTGCGCTAACTACCGACGGTGGAAGTCTATTCCAGTGATCGACGACTCTATTATTGAAATAACTTCTGCGCGCCAATGTGTTACATCGGTTGCCCTTTAACTTCATACCGTTGCTGCGTGTTATTGTGTTGGTGTCTCTCTGAAATAGACTTTCAGGGTTAATGTTTTCGAATCTATTAAGGATTTTGAGCACTTCAATTAAGCCCCTTCTTACCCTTCGCTTTTTTTTAGGAAAACATATCTAAACGCTTCAAACGCTCGCCATACGGCAAGTTACGGAGCGCTGGAATTTGTTTGGTTGCTCGTCGCTGTATATTTTCTAGCAAAACTTGATATTTGATATAATTCGGCGTATTCTAGGTGTGGTCTTACAAATGCTGAATATAATCTCGATGTTGGTAGTGTTGTGGTTGTTGTTGGTGGTGTTGGCGGTGGTGGTGTTGTTGGTGGTGGTGTTGGTGGTGGTTATGGTCGTGTTATGTTGTTGTTGTTGTTATTGGTGGTGGTGGTGGTGGCGGAGGTTGTATTCACCGGCAGACGGAGCAGTGGTGGTGCTGGTGGAGGAAGTGGAGGGGAATGAATAACAGGGACAGGAGCAAAATCCAGGTAATAACATTGATATTAAACCTGCCTTGAAGCTGTGTAGGTGGAAGAAAATGAGGAGGAAGAGGAAGAAGAGGAGGAGGAGTAAGAGGAGAAGAAGAAAGAAGAAGAAAAATAAGAAGAAAAAAAGAAGAGGAAAAGCAGAATCATGAACGGAGAAGCAGGAAGGAAAAAAAATAACATGGATGAAGGAGGATGAGGATGATGATGATAAGGAGGAAGAGGAAGAAGAAGAAGAAAAGGAAGAGCAGTAACATGAAAGGAGAAACGAGAAAGGAAAATAAAGAACAAGGATGGATGGAAAAGAGAAGACAGAACGGAAGAGACGGAAGGAAATATGAAAGGGGGGAAGGAGGGAAGGGAGGGAGGGAGGGCGGGAGAGGTAAGGGAGAGAAAGGCGGTAGATGGAGGGAGCGACACAAAATATATTGGATCACCTGAGGAACCATTTTCCGAGCGTTTATCTATTTATATGAAAGTACGCTCTCTCTCTCTAAGATGAAGAAAAATACTCCGATACTGAAAGGCAGTTTGTTGAGAGAGAGAGAGAGAGAGAGAGAGAGAGAGAGAGAGAGAGAGAGAGAGAGAGAGAGAGAGAGAGAGAGAGAGAGAGAGAGAGAGAGAGAGAGAGAGAGAGAGTCTCTCTCTCTCTCTCTCTTCATAACAATACGTTTTAAGAAATGCATTCAATTGGAAGTCTTTGCACGACAGACGATATTTTTCATTGCCAGAGCAAGATTAGCTTTGCGAGATTTCTTGACTAACGTGAGGATGAGGAAGTGGAGGAGGAGGAGGAGGAGGAGGAGGAGGAGGAAGGAAATGAAGAAAATAGCTGAGTTGAAAAGAGGAAACGGCAGACGAGATGCAACGAAAAATATACATAAAGGACCAGAGAGAGAGAGAGAGAGAGAGAGAGAGAGAGAGAGAGAGAGAGAGAGAGAGAGAGAGAGAGAGAGAGAGAGAGAGAGAGAGAGAGGGGGGGGAGGGGGGGGAGGGGGGGGGAGGAGAGACCGGCAGGGAAGACAAGGCGGCGGTGTGGCAGTGTGCCTTAAGAAAGGAGTGCAGGCCCAGAGACTTGAAGTAGGCAGGCACGTCCTAATCGTTGGCGACTTAAACCAGCACATGGAGGGAGCCGCCTACGAGAATCTCCTGACGGTGCAGGGTCTGGTAGATCATGTCACTTTCCCAGCCCCTGAGCGAGGCGGGACGCTGGACCCCGTTATCTCGGACCTGGGAGAGGGCAGGGTCATGTGCCAACAGCTTGGGCCGGTTGGCAGCTCTGACCACCACGCCATCCTGACCCGAGCAGACGTGGGCATGGCGCGGGATGAGGCCACTTCCCACACCATCTGGCTGTGGGACAGAGCTGACTGGCCCTCCCTTAAAAGAGACTTGCAGCAGCCAGACTGCCACACCCTTCTGTCTGGGCGAGCAGAGCCTTTACTGAACGGCTCAAAGCTCTCCAACGAGAGCACATCCCACACCGCCAGTACACCTCCTAGCCCACCGATCAGCCCTGGTTTGGTTACCGCCGCCGCCTTGCTGCAGAAAGAAAATATTCTGCGTGGCTCCGCTACAAAAGGAGCCCAACGCGCCGCAACAAAGCCCTGCATCGAGCGGCATGCAAAAATATGGTGGCCACCAGTAAATGGGCGAAACGGAGGTGGGAAAGAGACCTCCGCGCCAAGCTGTGCGGGCCAGGGGTGGGCAGCAAGACCTGGTGGACCCTTGTTAAGGAAAAGCAAGGCAGCAGCCACCAAGAAACAATCCCTCCCCTCACCAAGCAGGACGGCACCACAGCCACCAGCAGCAGGGAGAAGGCAGAGCTCCTGGCTGACCTCTTCTCTGCCAAGATGTCCGTCGCCGACCCCACCAGACCTCCACCACAACTGCCACAGGAATGCAACCAGACCCTGACAGAGGTTGCGGTACACCGGGAGCAAGTGGAGCGCCTTCTAAGAGCGGTGGACGTCAGGAAGGCCACTGGTCCTGACAACATTAGCCCACATGTGCTGCGTCACAGCTCCAGTGAGCTGGCAGGACCCCTCTCGGTGGTGTTCGGGGCCTGTTTCTTGAGAACACCTGGCCCTCTATATGGAAGGAGGCTCGTGTGGTGCCGGTTCACAAAAAGCGGGCCAGATCTGACCCTGCCAACTACAGGCCTATCTCCCTCCTGTCTGTAGTTGAAAAAATCTTCGAGAGAATAGTGGTGGAGGCCATCACCCGCCACCTCGAGAACAACACCCACATCACTGACCAGCAGTTTGGGTTCAGATCTGGCCGCTCCACTTCAGACCTCCTACTGCTCCTCTCCAGGGATTGGCAGGACTCACTAGACACCGGCCTGGATACCATTGTCGTCGCTCTCGACATCGCGGGTGCTTTTGACCGGGTGTGGCACGCGGGCTTGCTGGAGAAGCTTCGTGCCAAAGGCATCCAAGGACACCTGCTGATGCTGATGAGCGACTACCTTCAAGGAAGAGGCCTCCACGTCGTCGTCGGCGGCCAGCAGTCCAAGGACCTCCAAGTGGGTGCCTCAGTCCCTCAGGGATCTGTGCTGGGACCTGTCCTCTGGAGTCTGTTCATCGACGACCTTCTCAGAAGTCTGCCAGCAGTCTCTCCATACGCTGACGACTGCATACTCTCCCTCTCCTACCCTCGCCAAGAAAGCCAGCATGCGGTTGCTGACGTCAACCAGCAACTACGCTTGATACGGGAGTGGGGGGAGCGCTGGCAGGTGAACTTTGCTCCTGAGAAGACTCAGGCGATGGTGATCTCTCGGTCCCCGGCAGCCACACAAGCTGTCGAAGGAAGGGTGATGTTTGGCTCCGTCACCCTCCCGCTCCAGGATTACGTCAGGATCCTCGGAGTGGACTTGGACCGAGAGCTGCGCTTCGACCGCCACCTGAAACACGTCGCCCACCAAGCCTCCCTATGTGTCTCTGCCCTTCGTAGAGTGGCTAATTTCCTCGACAAGCGAGGAATTATGCTCCTCTACAAGGCCCAGGTAAGACCCTACCTGGAGTACGGGGCTCTGACCTGGATGTCCAGCGCTGCCACTCACCTGCAGAGATTGGACAAGGTGGAGCGACGGGTGCAGCGACCGTTA
>NC_066520.1:8563508-8593508 GCF_024679095.1 Eriocheir sinensis
TGCTTCTCTCTAGAGTTGCTGATAGGAAATACACAATATGAGGTCAGTGCCTTTGCCAAGAAACACTGGAGAAACAAAACAATCTCCTCACAACAGAGACAGCAACAGCTTCCTCCCAGCAGTGACAACAAAATTAGCAGCAGCAACAACACGGCGAATCTTGCACGCCCCAACACCTCCATGCACCGGCCGCTAACGAGACGTACGCTACCGGGAACACCACCACTACAGCCACCACCACCATCGCCACCACCAGCAACAACAACAATAACAACACCGCTGCCCCAAACACCGTCCACACTGCACTGGACAAACCGGAACCAAAATGCAGACATGACTGTATTTTCTAGATAATTTAACCTATTAATATTTTTATTTTTATTTCGCGTTTGCCTAAGTTTAGTGAAGAGGAAATATAGATTCTTAAACATGGATATACCTTTCGTTCTTCACGTGAGACAGACACACATACAGTTAGATAGACATATAGATCGATAGATTGATTGATTGACTGATTGATAAGTAGATAGATGGGTAGATAAACAGATAGATAAATATAGATAAAGGCTTTACTTTCCGAATATGATGAAAGCTAAACACAAAAGAGAGTGGAGAATAGCTGCAGCCTGCACAAAACTATAATATCATTGGAGGCGAAATTAGAACATTGGAAGATCCGCTAATGAGGCAATAAGTGAAGAATTATATCCCGTTGCAACACGCTGAATTTTAATGTCTACGTAATGCAATGTGTCTTTATCAGCAACCTCAATGTAGCTCTCAGTACGCGGCCCCTCCCAGGATACAGCCCACACACTGATGTTTGGCCGCTTATGTTAACACGAAGAGCGGCGTTTCTTAATCAGCTTACTCTCTTAATAATGTTTTAAGGATAAGTCTATTTTCATATGGCTTGCAGAAAATACCTCGCGCACGTGATACTAAGGATCAAGCGTACCGTCGACTTAAAAATTCCTTCACGTGAATTTCAAGACAATAGTGGAAGGCTTTGAACCTGTATTTTTGGCGTGCTTTCCTGTGACGTACTACTTTTCTTTTTTACATGCAGCAAGGGAGGCAGGTCAGGGGCAATAAACAAAAACTACAACAAAAAACCCGCTAGACGCTGCTCAAACAAACAAAAAACAAAAACAAGAAAACAGAACAATAGGAAAAAAAAGGAGTCAATTTGGGGTAGAGAGGTGTTTTGATACTCTCCTATTGAAAGAGTCTACGTCGTATGCATAAGGAAATACAGACGAAGGAAGGCTGTTCCAGGGTGTAACAGCGGAAGGGATAAGAGAATGAAGATGCTGATTAACTCTTGCATAGGGGATTTGGATAGTATAGGGATGACCCTAAGTAGAGAGTCATGTGCAGCGGGGCCGCGGGAGGGGGGCAGGAATAGGGGATAGGTGTTTGGAAGAATATATTGAGTTGACAAGTGTAGAAATTGAGTTTTTGAGGCATTGAAGGATGCCAAGTTCCTCCTGCCCCAGTCGGAAATGACAGCAAGATCTGAGGTTCTGCAGAATCCAGCGTAGAGTTTTGAAATTCGTGTGGGGAGGTTCTTCTGTTATAAGATGTTAAGTAATGCAGAGCAGTGCTGCAGATATGTTTTATTCTTATTTTCTTTAAGTATTGTTCATCCATTGGTGTGTTTCCTTTACTACAAGATAAGTATTCATGAATAAACTACATGCTTACTTAGTCGGGTCTGCTTTACTTCTTCACATCGTCTTTCCTTTCTCACCAATCTGTTTCAACCCGTTACGAGACCTTGATGATGACAGGGTTAAGCCTCTAGATCCATCTCCTCTACAGATTAATTTTCCCTCCACTGCCTACTTCAAATTTATTCCCATTCTTACAGTTACTTAGATATTCTCAGTCTGTCTGTCTACATAAGCATCAACACAACGACTGAAACACAATAACGGGGACTAACGCCACACATAGGTCACAAAGGAAATGAAGAGCCTCTCATGACCACCCTCAGACAGCGACCGGGAGCTGCAGGTCACCTTGAAGACACCTCAAACCACGTGCTCGTAAAAGAAGCCTCTGCTCACAGCGCTAGTCTGCCACAGTCTCCCCTTTCTGATTTATCATGGCTTCACACACACACACACACACACACACACACACACACACACACACACACACACAGGGTCCTCGTCACCCTTCAAAGACACTCATAACAAAAGCTTCCAAAACACATCCAGACAACTCCTTCTCCTTCTCCTTCTTCTCCTCCTCCTCCTTCTCCTCTTCCTCCTCCTCTTCCTCCTCCTCTTCCTTCTCCTCCTCCTGCTGCTGCTGCTGCTGCTCTCCTAACTTGGCGGCTTGCTCTTGTATGTACACCGCTTCATGATCTGTGTTGTATGTAATACTACAATATTGTCGTGTTTGGGTGATGAAATTATGCTTTCACACTTCACACACAAGTGAATACTTAAAATTTCGTCCATTTAGGAGACAATAATTATGATAAACACCTTGCGTTATTGTTAGACATTCGCTATAGGAGCATCGTATATATTACACATGGTTAGAAAAACAGCACAGGCATGGTTGCTTTTATTGTATTAGAATGTTTTTAGCAATCCTTTTAGCATTGCAACTTGAAGTTGTGTCTTTTTTCCGATGCCCACAGCTTGTTCATGAGAGAAAAGACACGTTCAGTGGAAACATTAGTTCCAGGATGGCACATTATGAACTGAACTATATCTGATATGCGTTGATGATTGATGTTTTTGTCTTTGATATGGGGGCATACTTCTACCCACCGCTGTAACATATATCATATGAACATTATTGTTTTATAATTTCTGAATGTAAAGCTTAAACAACTGCCACTCAAATCACTCCGTTAACATTATGGTGATATCTGGTATCTCAGTGTCTCCCTTCCTCTCTATCCCTCCCTTACGGGCGTGGGTCCTGTCCTGCTCCCACCAGCAGGTTTTTTTTTTTACAAGAGTCGGCTCAAGGGCAAAAAAAAGTATAGAAAAAAAAGGCCTGTTACTTGCCGCTCCCACAACAGAAGATAGTGTAGAGTGGCCAAAAGAGAGATCAATTTCGGGTGGAGAGGTGTCTTGATACACTCTTCTTGAAAGAGGTCAAGTTATAGGCAGGAGGAAATACAGACGAAGGAAGGCTGTTCCAGAGTTTACCAGTGTAAGAGACGAAAGAGTGAAGATGCTGGTTAACTCTTGCATAAGGGGTTTGGATAGTATAAGGATGAGCTAGAGTGGACAATCGAGTGCAGCGGGGCCGCAGGAGGGGGGGAGGCATGCAGTTAGCAAGTTCAGAAGAGCAGCCAGCGAGAAAATACCGATAGAAGATAGAGAGGCAACATGGCGGCGGAATTTAAGAGGTAGAAGACTATCGGTAAGAGGAGGAGAGCTGATGAGACGAAGAGCCTTAGACTCCACTCTGTCCAGGAGAGCTGTGTGAGTGGAGACCCCCCCCACACGTGAGATGCATACTCCATACTAGGGCGGACAAGGCCCCTATAAATGGAAAGCACCTGTGCGGGGGAGAAGACCTGGCGGAGACGATACAGAACGCCCAACCTCGAGGAAGCTGATGTAGTGAGAGATGTGAAGTTTCCAGTTGAGAATTTGAGCTAAGGATAGACCGAGGATATTTAGTGTTGAAGAAGGTGACAGCTAAGTGTTATCTAAGAATAGGGGATAGCTGTTAAGAAGATTGTGTCTAGTTGATAGGTGGAGAAATTGGGTTCTTGAGGCATTGAAGGACACAAGGTTCCTTTTACCCCAATCGGAAATGATAGCAAGGTCTGAGGTTAAGCGTTCTGCAGCCTCCAGTCTGGAGTCTTGTAATTTCTGTTAAGAATGTCTTCTGTTGAGAAAAGTTGAATAATGCAGAGTGGAGTCGTCAGCATATGATTGGATATGACAATTTATGATGGAAAGAAAATCACTGATGAATAACAGGAAGTGAGTGGGTGATAGAACAGAGCCTTGTGGAACACCACTGTTGATAGGTTTAGGGGCAGAAAGAACAGTGACCGTCTACCACAGCGGAGATAGAAAGGCCGGAAAGGATGCTGGAGATAAAGGAACAGAGAGAAGGATAGAAATCGTAAGAGGGCAGTTTAAAAAGCAAAGACTTGTGCCAGACTCTATCGAAAGCTTTCGATATGTCTAGCGCAACTGGGAAAGTTTCGCCGAAACGGCTAACAGTGGATGACCAAGAGTCAGTTAAGAGAGCAAGAATATCGCCAGTAGAACGCCCCTTGCGGAGCCCATACTGCCTATCAGATAGGTCAGAAGTGGAAAGGTGCTTTTGAATCTTCCGGTTAAGGTTGATTTAAAAGCTTTAGATAGACAGGAAAGTAAAGCTATAGGGCGGTAGTTTGAAGGATTGGAGCGGTTACCCTTCTTAGGCAAAGCCTGTATGAAGGTGTACTTCCAGCAGGAAGGAAAGGTAGATGTTGATAGGCAGAGACGAAAGTGTTTGACCAGGCAGGGTGTCAGAACGGAGGCACAGTTTATAAGGACAGTAGGAGGCACTTCATCAGGTCCATAAGCCTTCCGAGAGTTGAGGCCAGAGAGAGAATAGAAAACATCGTTCTTAAGAATCTTGATACCAGGCATAAAGGAATCAGAGGGGGGATGAGTAGGAGGCATATGCCCAGAATCGTACAGAGTGGAGTTTTTACAGAAAGTTTGAGAAGAGTTCACCCTTAGAGATAGATAGATGGCGGCGCTGCCGTCAGGGTTAAGGAGGTGGTGGGGGTGATCGCCCTTTTACCAACCCAGCCGAAATTACCGGGTTGCTCAGTGCGAGACTCGTCGGACCCCACTGTAACGATATTTTTTTTAGTGTGCGTGCGTGTGTGTGTGTGTGTGTGTGTGTGTGTGTGTGTGTGTGTGTGTGTGTGTGTGTGTGTGTGTGTGTGTGTGTGTGTGTGTGTGTGTGTGTGTGTGTGTGTGTGTGTGTGTGTGTGTAAATGAGATGTAGGAAGAGGAGGAAGAACACACACACACACACACACACACACACACACACACACACACACACACACACACACACACACACACACACACACACACACACACACACACACACACACACACACACACACACATACATGGCCTTTCCATCCAGCCGACGCCACAGGTTCCCCCAGGTACACCAGCCCGACCATCATGCTGCTGGGAAAAGATGGTTCAGGTGCAGTGCAGTGTTGAGGCCCGTCACTTAGGCGGGCCATGGTTGGGGCAATCAACACCCCGCTGACCATACAAGGCAGGCTTTTTTTTTTTTTTTTTTACAGCTAAGGAGACAGTTCAAGGGCGTAAAGAAAAATATTAAAAAAAAAAGCTCGCTACTCACTGCTCCTGAATAGAGATCAAAGGAGTGTCCAAAAAGAGAGGTCAATTTCGGGAGGAGAGGTGTCCTGATACCCTCCTCTTGAAAGAGTTCAAGTCGTAGGCAGGAGGAAATACAGATGAAGGAAGATTGTTCCAGAGTTTACCAGCGTGAGGGATGAAAGAGTGAAAATGCTGGTTGACTTTTGCATAAGGGGTTTGGACAGTATAAGGATGAGCATGAGTAGGAAGACGTGTGCAGTGGGGCCGCGGGAGGGGGGGAGGCATGCAGTTAGCAAGTTCAGTAGAGCAGTCAGCATGAAAATATCGATAGAAGATAGAAAGACAGGCAACATGGCGGCGGAATTTGAGAGGTAGAAGACTATCAGTAAGAGGAGGAGAGGTGATGAGACGAAGAGCCTTTGACTCCACTCTGTCAAGGAGAGCTGTGTGAGTGGAGCCCCCCCACACATGAGATGCATACTCCACACGAGGGCGGACAAGGCTCCTGTAAATGGATAGCAACTGTGCGGGGGAGAAGACCTGGCGGAGACGGTACAGAGCGCCCAGCCTCGAGGAAGCTGATTTAGTAAGAGATGAGATATGAAGTTTCCAGTTAAGATTTTGAGTTAAGGATAGACCGAGGATGTTTAGTGTTGAAGAAGGTGATAGCTGAGTGTTGTCGAAGAATAGGGGATAGTTGTTTGGAAGATTGTGTCGAGTGGGTAGGTGGAGAAGCTGTGTTTTTGAGGCGTTGAAGGACACCAGGTTCCTCTTGCCCCAATCAGAAATAATAGTAAGGTCTGAGGTTAAGCGTTCTGTTGCCTCCAGCCTTGAATCGTTAAGTTCCTATGGAGTGGGTCTTCTATTAAAAGAAGTTGAGTAATGCAGAGTGGAGTCATCGGCGTAAGAATGGATAGGACAGTTCGTTTTGGAAAGAAGATCATCAATGAACAACAGAAAGAGAGTGGGAGATAGGACAGAACCCTGTGGGACACCACTGTTAATAGGTTTAGGCCAAGAGCAGTGACCGTCCACCACAGCAGAAATAGAACGGTCAGAAAGGAAACTCGAGATAAAGGTACAGAGATAAGGACAGAAACCGTAGGAGGGTAGTTTGGAAAGCAAAGATTTGTGCCAGACCCTATCAAAAGCTTTTGATATGTCCATCGGAATAGCAAAGGTTTCACCGAAACGGCTAAGAGAGGATGATCAGGAGTCAGTTAGGAAGGCAAGGGGATCACCAGTAGAACGCCCCTTGCGGAACCCATACTGGCGATCAGATAGAAGGTTAGAAGTGGAAAGGTGCTTTTGAATCTCCCGGTTAAGGATTGATTCAAAAGCTTTAGATAGACAGGAAAGTAAAGCTATAGGGCGGTAGTTTGAGGGATTGGAACGGTCACCCTTTTTAGGCACAGGCTGTACAAAGGCATACTTCCAGCAGGAAGGAAAGGTAGATGTTGATAGGCAGAGACGAAAGAGTTTGACCAGGTAGGTGTCAGCACGGAAGCACAGTTTTTAAGAACAATAGGAGGCACTCCATCAGGTCCATAAGCCTTCTGAGAGTTAAGGCCAGAGAGGGCATAGAAAACATTGTTTGGAAGAATTTTAATAACAGCCATAAAGGAGTCAGAGGGGGGATGAGTAGGAGGAATATGTCCAGAATCGCCCAGGGTGGAGTTCTTACAGACGACAGACGTTCCCATGCCTACTGCTGCTCGGTCCGCCTCTTCCCATCTTGTCTCGCCGGCTGCATGGACTTGCAGGTTATCGCTAAGCCCATAAACTGAGTGACGGTGACACCGCCTCTACCAGCACCCGCGCCATCAGCTGCGACCTGACCCTTTATGACCTTGGGTTGACCTGGGGCTTAACACCTGACCCGCCACCCGGAAGACGACACTACCTCAACCTATGACGCACTGCACTCCACCACCTCAACCTCCGCCTCCCTCTTCTATATTCATCAAAACTTTCCAACAATGTAAACCACAGCCCCCCTGTACCCCTTTCATATTGCACTATTTCAACATTGTATTTTTATTGTGTATATTTTCAGCTTAACAGCTGCAATCACTTAATGAAATGATAATTATTATCATCATCATCATTATTATTATTATTATTATTATTATTATTATTATTATTATTATTATTATTATTATTATTATTATTACACGCACATAAAAATACAGACGGAAGGAAAGATAACGGCAACGAACATAATAATATCAACAATGATATTAATAGCAATAAAAATAATAGTAATACCACTGCCGCCGCCAGCAGTACCCTCACGTCTCCGCCTCTCCCTTGAAATTCGTAATCAGGCCCCGAGGTAGTTGTAAATCTCTGCGCTTCTCCTTACCGCTGATGTACGTCCGCGATCGATAACACACGGAACGCGATAACTCAGCCCCGCGCGAGAGAGAGAGAGAGAGAGAGAGAGAGAGAGAGAGAGAGAGAGAGAGAGAGAGAGAGAGAGAGAGAGAGAGAGAGAGAGAGAGAGAGAATCACGTTTTTTAATTTGCATCGCTTGTATTTGCTCCTCCATTGTTTGTACAGTCGATCTTTGGTATACATTCGGTATACATAAAAAAAAATCGTAAAAAAAAATTGTAATATATATTTTTCTTCCATCGTCTGAAAAAAAAAGCACGAAGAAAAAATATGCGAACCTGCATTTTCTTCCTTCTTTTCAATCTTCCTCAACATCAACAGTCTTACCTGATGAAAGAAAGTATTTATGAGCGAAAAAATGTTGAAATAACAGCGTTTTTCTTGCAATAAATACTACATTGTTGGTATTTCAGTCTTCGCTGCACTCAGAGAGGTAAAAAAAAAGATAAATGTGCTGGGTATAACATAGACAGAATGAGGGAATATTATAGATTACAGAGGAGAGAAGACTGGAAATATATTATAATGACAGTCGTTCATGTGAAATGGAATTGTGCGAATGCTATTAAGTGTATTAATGATAACGAAGGGACATCCAAGGAGTAGCAATCCAGTAATTAATTGTAGAAATCATGGCGGACTGAGAACCAGATGAAGAGATGAAACTAGAGCATCGATAAAATTAACTGGAGGATAAAAACCGACAGACAGAGAGCATTGGAGATTGTTGGATATCATTGAGTAACAATGATGTAAAAAAATCGGCAATCATACCTTACAATTTTTGCGGCAAACGAGATACAGAAAAATAAATAGAACGAGGAGGAGATATGAAACTAGAGCACTGATGAAGTGAGTTGGAGGACACAGAGAGAAAAAAAGCATTGGAGATCGTTGAGAAATATTGAAGATCGGTGAAAAAGTCGGAAATAATACCTTACAATATTTCCGGCGAACGAGAAACGTAAAAATAAAGAGAATGAAGTGGAGAGATGAAACTTGAGCATCGATGAAGTGAACTGGAGGGCACAAACAGAGAGAAAGAAACCATCGGGGACTGTTGGAAATCGTTGAGAAATAATGATGAAATATATAAAAAAATCTGAAATGTTACCTTGCACTTTTTCTGGTAAACGAGAAATAGAAAATTAAAGAGAACGAGGCGGAGAGATGAAACTAGAACATTGATGAAGTATACAGAATGACACAAACAGACAGAAAGAAACCATTGTGGAGTGTTGGAGATCGTTGCAAAATAATAAAAAAAGCTGAAAAACTAACTTGCTTTTTTTCCGGCAAACAAGAAACAGGAAACTATATCCATCCCAATAAAAACAAACCAAGACACAAGTTGACGAACGACACATGCGTTACATAACACGAATAAAATATAAATTAAGCCCAAGCAGCGTCTATGAAAATAATAATAAAAAAGTTAAAAAAAGGAAAACTTGTATACACTTTCTCCGCTCTTTCCTGCCAGGCTCATCAATCTCTTCTTCTCAGGGCATCAGTCTCCGTGGCGTGGAGGTAAACTTTCGGGGGACACTGTTAAAATTATAAGGAACTTCCAAAATTTCATGAGGAGGGAAGCAGCGAGAAAATGGAGGAACAAGGAGGAGGAGCAAAAAAGTTAAGAAGGATGAT
This sequence comes from Eriocheir sinensis, assembly GCF_024679095.1. NCBI lineage: Eukaryota > Metazoa > Arthropoda > Malacostraca > Decapoda > Varunidae > Eriocheir > Eriocheir sinensis. The sequence continues at coordinate 8,572,898 of NC_066520.1, forward strand.
AAAGTGAAGTGAGGGAAGATGGTTGTGGTGGTTGTGGTGGTGGTGGCGGAAAATTATTAATAGCGGTGGTGGTAGTAATAGTAGTGATGGTGGTAGTAGTAGTAGTAGTAGTAGTAGTAGTAGCAGTAGTAGTAGTAGCAGCAGTAGTAGTAGTAACTGGATGAGGATGACGATGGGAATGATGATGACGCTGACGATGATGATGAAGAGGAAGAAGAGGGGGAGGAGGTGAAGGAGGGGGAGGAGGCGGAAGAAGATAAATGATCAAGTTTTGACTTAGGTGTTAAAACTTCCCAGACATTATTCCTTTTAATCTAACTATTATCGTCATTACTTAGACAGTTTTTCTATCAGTGTTACTTTAACGTTTGTGGAAAAAATAAATAGTTGACTAATGAACCTGTTTTTAAAGTTTTGCAATACATGATCAGCTTTAGGAACAACACAGTGAATAACTGAATAAACAAACATAAATACATAGATAAATACAAATAAATATAATTACCATCGTCATTAGTTTTCTCTTTAATCACCGAAACCAATAACATTAATGGAAATAAAGCTCCATTAAAAAGAGATACGCACTATTTGTAATGCTGAAGGAATAAAGCATACGTACACACACGCACACACACACACACACACACACACACACACACCATTCAGGCACTAAGTCACAAGTCGCCACCTCGGTAACACACGATCTCGGCCCCACAAACTACCGCGCTAACTCGACTTCGGCGTGTCACAATTTTTCTCGGAAGCTGATGGAGAGAAGCACTAAATCTCGCGCGTAATGAGCCGAGTTGGAGGTAAGGAAAGGTGGGGGGAAGGTAGGGCAAGGTAAGTTCTTGAGCTGGGATTCCCTAAACTTGCCCGTCTGTTCTCCTTCAACGTGATTTGTGAATTTTGGGCAGAGAAAGGTTAGGAAAGGTAAGGGAGGTTCCGGAACTGATCTTTACCCCAAATCCTTCCCTCCTTACCTATTCTCTTCCTTCTTCCCTGTCATAGTAAGGAAGTTTTGTGCATAGTAGAGCAGGGTAAGGAAAGTTAAGGTGGGCTATAGCATTGTTACCTGCCCTTACCTTTACCTTTTATATTTGAGTTGTAAGTGAGAGAGCTTAGGAGGAGTAAGGCTAGTAAGGTGATGTTCGGAAAGGCAAGGTAAGGGAGGAAGACTTTTGCATTAACAGTCTTTCCTCTCTGTGACTTTGTTTTCCTTTCTCATCCTCATGAACTTGCAACGCTTTCTTCCTCTCTCTTTTTTTTTCAGTTGCTTTTTCTTATTCTCTTCTTTTCCTTTTTATTTCTTCATCTTATTTTTTTCTTCTTCTTTTTCTTACGCTTTTTCTTGCTCTTGTTTTTGTTCTTGCTATTCTTCTTTCTGTTCATTCCTCTTCTTCCTCCCTCCTTTCCTCATTATTATTCTATTTGCTCCTGTATCTTCCTTTTTCTCCTTTATCCCCACCTTTTCCTATTCCTCCACCTCCTTCCCCTGCACCACCACTTTCACCTCCTCCTCCTACTATTCCCCTACTCCGCACTCACCTCCTCCAAATCCTCCTCATTCTCCTCTTGCTCTCCTTAATCCCAGCCCCTTCCCCCTCCTTCTCTCTCCATCCCCCGCTCCGTTCCGTCCCTTCCTCCGCCCGTCCCGTCTCGTCCCCTTCCCCTTAAGGTTGAATTGTAACAAGGACGAGCTCAGCGTGTGTGTGTGTTCCCGAGAAGGCTACGTGGTGCTGGCTCAGTGGGGATCAACGTGTTTGTGTGCTTGTGATGGCTACGAGTGCTGGTGAGTGGTCGAGTGGAAGAGGTGGTTGTGATGGTGGTATGGGTGAATGTTGGTGGTAGTTGTGGTGACGGTGGGTGGTAGCTGTGGCAGTTTTGGTGATGCGTGTGACTGTTAGCGATGGCAGTGGTAGAGGTGTTAGTGGTAGTGGTGTTAGAGTAGAAACGTTATGGTGTTGGATAGTTATGGTATAGTGTTGGCAGAGATAGTGGTGTTAATGGTTGAGTTGAAAGGTTGTTACTGTTGAATATGATAGTTAGTGGTGGCAGAGGTAGTGGTATTAATGGTAGAGCTGAAAGTGTTTTGCTGTTGAGTATGATAGTTAGTGATGGCAGTGGTAGTGGTGTTAGTGTTGGGGCTGAAATTTTTTTTGCTGTTCAGTATGATAAAGTTAGTGGTGGCCGAGGTAGTGGTGTTAGTGGTAGAGCTGAAGGTTTTTTTCTATTGCGTACAATAAAGTTAGTGGTGGCAGTTGTAGTGGTGTTAGTGGTAGAGCTGAAACGTTTCGAGATGGTAATGGGGAGCGGGTTAGGGAAGGATATTGAGTTGCATATACGTGTTTGTTGTTGTGGTGGTGATGGTGTTGTTGTTTGTGGTGAAGGTGATGGTGTCGGTGATGGCGTTACTGTGTGTTCAAGGTGAAATTTCGTTTGCAATTGATATTTTTATTATTGTTTTTCTTTTACATTTTCCAGTTTTTTTTCTGTTTTCCTTGTTTGCGGCGCCTGATGATAACATTTTGGATTTTTTTTTTGTTGATGCTTCAGTGTTTTTTTCTGTATGTTGCGTGTGTGATTAGTCCTGTTCATTACTGTTGTTTTGTTGCTGGTATTGCTGTTGTTGTTTTGTTGCTGGTATTGCTGTTGTTGTTGTGTTGGCGGTGGGTAAGTTGTCAATGTCATTTGCAGTCGGGCTTTAATTTATTGCCGTTCGGTATTGTTGGTTTTGCAATTTCATCTATTTATCATTTTTTCCCACAGGTTTATTTTGTTTCTGATCATTGGGAGTGTTTTGTGATTTGCTGCTGTTGTTGTTGTTGTTGATAAATATAATAATGATAACGGCACTTCACTTCATGGTAATTTCAAAGGCAATTTTATCATTATCACATTGTTGTTGTTGTTGTTGTTGCTGCTGTTGGTGGTGGTGGTGATGGTGATGATGGCGGTGGTGATTGTGGTAGAGGTGGTTGAGGTGGCAGCTTGGTAGAAATAATCATATGGGTAGTGGTGGTGGTGGTGGTGTAAAAACGGTGGTGGTAGTGAGAATGGAGTTGATGGAGGTGAAGATAGTGGTGATGATGTTGGTTTTGGTGGGGATGGTGGCGCTGAAAGTAAAGGCGGTAGTGATGGAAGTGGTGGTGCTGGTGGTGGTGATAAAGGAAGTATTGACGGTGATGGTGGTGGAGGTAGTGGTGGTGGTAGTGGCGGTGGAGGTAGTGGTGGTGGTGGTGATGGTGTGGAGGTGGTGGTTATGATGGTGGTGAAGGGAGGATAATTGGGTTTATGTTTTGATTGAAATCCCCTGTTTTTGGTGTGTGTGTGTGTGTGTGTGTGTGTGTGTGTGTGTGTGTGTGTGTGTGTCAGACGTACCTGTATATGCATGAGGAATCCTTGCATCAGGTATTCAGAATATTCCTATAAACAAATGACGAGACTACGGCGTGTGTGGCCTCAGGTAAGTCTTGCACGCACGCACACACAAACACAAACACACACACACACACACACACACACACACACACACACACACACACACACTTCAGAGTACACGGATTCTGTTCCTTGGTTTTACTTCGAGAAATCATATCTTCGTTACTTCTGTTTTCCTCAACTTGTAAACTTTTTTTGTGTGCATCTGAAATCCGCCAAATAGTGCAAAAGAGTAAAATAATGCATGAAAGTGTAAAATAACGCATAAAAAAGAATAAAATAATGCACGAAAGAGTAAAATAATGCATGAAAGTGTAAAATAACGCATAAAAAAGAGTAAAATAATGCATGAAAGAGTAAAATAATGCATGAAAGAGTAAAATAATGTATGAAAGTGTAAAATAACGCGTACAAAAGAGTTCCATGGTTAGGCAGTGACACAAACAGCGTAAACAATGACGAATAACACAGAAGCTAAACGCGAAACAATGTGCAAAAGGAAAGAAAAGACGGAGAGAAGACAGCAATAAGGGCAAGGAAGGAAAAAATATAGTGGAAAAGATAGAAAAAAATAGAAAATAAAATAAAAGGAAAAGGAAAATGGAAGAAGTATAGGAAAGAAAAGAGAGAAAAGACGAAAACGGATTAAAAAAAAGAGGAAAAAATAGAGGAAAGAAAGCAGAGAAGAAAATAAAGGAAACAGAAGAAAGAAAACAGGAAAGAAAATAGAAGAACATGAGGAAAATAAAGGAAAATAGTAAAGAAGAAAATAGAGAAGAAAAAAACGAGAAGAAAATAAAGGAAACAAATAAAACAAAGACTATAGAGGAAAGAAAAACAAAAGAAAATAGAGGAATATAGAGGAAATAAAAGCAGAAGAAAACAAATAGAAAGTAGAAGAAAGCAGAGAAAAGGAAAGAAAAGAAAGAATATAGAGAAAAAAATGGAAGAAAAAAGAGGGAAGAAAAATCGCAGAAAGAAAATAGAAGAACATAGAGGAAAATAAAGGAAAATAGTAAAGAAGAAAATAGAGAAGAAATAAAAGAGAAGAAAATAAAGGAAACAAATAGAATAAAGACCATAGAGGAGAGGACAACTGAAGAAAATAAAGGAAACTAGAGGAAATAAAAGTAGAAGAAAACAAAGGAGAAACAAAAAGAAAAAAACAGAGGAAAGAAACGCAAAAAAAAAGAATATAGAAAGAAAAGAAAACAAGAAAAAAGAGGAAAGAAAAATAAAAGAAAATAGAGGAAAACAGGAGAAATAAAAGTAGAAGAAAACAAATAGAAAATAGAAGAAAACGGAGGAAAGCAAAAAAAAAAGATTACAGAAAAAAACAATAAAGAAAAGAGGAAGGAAAATCGCAAAAAGAAAACAGAGGAGCGAGAGGACAGCAACAAAGGCAAGGAAGGAAGTAAACAAGCTTGAAACGAGATTATTGACTCAGTCTTGTCTTGGTTTCGTCTATTACGCTCCTGCTTTCTTTCCTTTCCTTTCTATTCCTTTTTTTTCTGTTTACACATTTCTTGTTTTCTCCTCATGATTTCCTTTTTTCTATTCTCTAATCCTTTCTTGTGTTTTTATTTCTTCTTCTCTTTTTCAATGTTATATCGTTCACTATATTGGTAATCTTCTTCAATAAAACCAGGCAAGAGGAAGAAGAGGAGGTGGAGGAGGAGAAAGGCGAGGAAGAGAAGGAGGAAGAAGAAGAGAAGAGAAGAGAAATGAGGGAGAAGCCGAACATAATATAATTTTAGATATCTAAGACTCTCTCTCTCTCTCTCTCTCTCTCTCTCTCTCTCTCTCTCTCTCTCTCTCTCTCTCTCTCTCTCTCTCTCACACACACACACACACACACACACACACACACACACACACACACACACACACACAATTTATAATGATATTCGCGGACGTCCTTCCTCTTCCTCCTCCTCCTCCTCCTCCTCCTCCTCCTCCTCCTCCTCCTCCCTCTATCCGTCAATTAAGTCTGGAATGGAAATTCATATTGGGTAATAAAGGTATATTCCACAATGATTTTCTAATACACTCAATGAAAACAGCCGGGGAGAGGAGGAGGAGGAGGAGGAGGAGGAGGAGGAGGAGGGCGAGAACGAGGACAGGACGCGAAAGAAGAAGAGGAGGAGGAAGAACAGAAGCAGAAGTAGGAGGAACAGAAGCAATTGGAGGAGGAGGAGAAGGAGGAGGAGGTACAAGAGGAAACAGAAGAGGAGGAGGCAGATGAGCAGAAAGAGGAGGACGAGGACGAAGAGGACCAAAAAGAAGGGGTAGGAACAAAAACAAAAGGAGGAGGAGGAGGAGAAAGGATCGGAAACGGTTCAAATAATTCGGAAGGGATTGGTGTTGAAACTACGTATGCGTCGTGTATACCCATCAACAAAGGAGGGCACAGGCGTCATGGCCTGCTATGGCTTTGTTGGTACAGTATGGCTTCCCGTGTTGAGGGCCTCGACAGGGAAGGATACAGCACCCCGCCTTTGCTTCATGAGTCATTCAATGCTGTCCCTCAGAAGCTAAAGGCCATGTTATTTAACTCTTCGAAACCTTAGTACATCTATTTAAAAAGTCTCTCGTTGAGGTTATAGGGGTTTCCATGGGTGGTTTCTTGAGCCTAGCGGTAGTTTTGCAAGGCTTCTGCGCCATGAAAGGGGAAAGCACTCATGAAAACACAACGTATCTCCTCTGTGGCTTCTGAAAGGATTGTTACAGGAGCCTAAAACGTTTGATAATACGAGTGTAAATTATTTCTTCTCAGCACAGTTAACCTCTATCCCCACTTTGTCGCCTTTGTCCTACCCCGTACCACTCTCTAACTCTGTACACTGCTATGTTCCCACTCTTTAACACTTCCTTCCTACACTGAACCACTTTGATCTCTAACCTGCTATACCCACATTCTTGACGCATCCTTCCTTCCCTGTACCATTCTCTACCTCTCTATCCTGCTCTATCCCCACTCTTAACACTTCCTTCCTACACTGAACCACTTTGATCTCTAACCTGCTATATCCACAGTCTTGACGCATCCTTCCTACCCTGTACCATTCTCTACCTCTCTATCCTGCTCTATCCCCACTCTTAACACTTCCTTCCTAAACTGCACCACTTTCTGTTCTCTACCCTGCTCTATTCACAGTCTTGACATATCTTTCCTACCCCGCACCATTCTCTACCTCTCTATCCTGCTCTGTCCCCTCTAAACACCTCCTTCCTACACTGCACCACTTTGATCTCTACCCTGCTCTATCCACAGTCTTGACACATCTTTCCTACCCCGCACCATTCTCTACCTCTCTACCCTGCTCTGTCCCCTCTAAACACCTCCTTCCTACACTGCACCACTTTATATTCTCTACCCACTCCTAACACTTCCTTCCAACAATGTATCACTTTCTGTTCTCTAACCTGCTCTACTCACACTCTTGATACCTCTGTCATACACTGCACCACTATCTACTCCTCTACTCTGCTTTCGCCGCTTTCCGATCAGCCTCTTGTGTCATGGATTCTGAGGCTCGGGTACGCAATGTGTATTTCAGAGCAGCCGCTTGATGATGCAGTTTACCTCAAACACACAACGTTACTTGGAACAGGACAGAAGGGTTGTTTATCTTCGCGTCAGTTTTTAGTAAAGGATGATCACTACTGCATACCATTGGTTAGCCTTCTCTATTTCATCTATTCCAGTGCGACAACCTTCCATACATCCCTACTCTGATCCTAATGTGTTAAGATAACCATTCATTAGGACTTTGCCAGATTGAGATCCTTGTGTCATGTTTTCCTTCCCCTCTCACTCCTCCGCTCCCTCACAAGAATAATCAGCATCTACATCACTCAAGGTTTTCATCACTTCTTTTTCCACGTGTCTCCTTCAATGATCTACTAACTTTAATCAAGCTCCGTGCCTTCTCATCCTTCTTCGCACGGTCTTCTTGCTTATTACTTCATTTCCTTTCCATTCCTCTCTCTTCGTAGTCTTTCTTCATCTCATCTCACGCTCCTTCGTATGCTAATCTTTTCCTTCTTGTTACCGTCTTCTTGACTTAGTCTCCTCTGGCCACTTCTTCCTTCGCTTTCCTTTAATTTGTTCCTTTCTTCCTGCTTTCGCCTTCTGTTCTTCCTTCCATCTTATCCTGCTTCGTTTTTCTTTCTTCCTCCGGTCTTAGCTTTCTTTTTGTCTGTTCCTTTCATCATGCTTTAGCCTCCTTCCTTCCTTTCTTTCTTCCTTCCTTCCTTCCTTCCTTCCTTTCTGTCTTCCTTTCTCCATTGTTACTGCCAACGATTACCTTCCACGTTCTTTCCTTCCCGGCCTCGGTCTTCTGCCTTTCCTTCCTTCATCCATGCTTCGCTATTTTTTCTACTTGCCCCTCTCTCCCAGGCTCCAATCACCTGCCCTACCTCGCTCCAATTCTACAACGTATACACTTTCCATCCATCTGCGTTCTTCCTCCCTGCCCTGTTCTCTCCGGCTCCACCCTAGCGAAGTGAATGCCTCAAGATTCCTCACAAATGGAGAGACCCGCTGCATATTCCCTCCCAAAAGGCCCCGTGCTCTTCACCATGAACATGCATTCCCCCAAGCCCCTTACCCACATCCACACACACACACACACACACACACACACACACACACATAGACTCACTCACACACACACACACAGCATCGGAACAAATGGACAGCATCACGTACAAAGCCGCGAGATCAGGCTTCCATGGTTTGTCTGATGTAGTGTTGTTTTGGTGTTGGTGGTTGTGGCGGTGGCGGAGGAGAAACCGACTGCTGGAGAGCCCTGGAGCGACGCAGCAAGGGCACAAAACACAACCAGGCGCGGACAACTTCAAACAAGGGAGCGAGTGTGTACCGAGACGTCTGAGCCGGAGCTGTCGTCGGCACACAAGAGGAGAGGAAGAGAGGGCGGTGGAAAAAGAAGGAAAGTGCTTGGGGTATTTTTGGTCAAAAGAAAGAAGGCAAAGTTGGTTGGGAAGAATACCACCTGCATGAACTACTTATATATACTGGCAATCTGCATAATGTCGAACCAGGAATAGAAGAGAGGGAGAAGAGAAGGACACGGGACGAGGGTATGTTGAAGGCAAGCAGAAGGAATGAGTTTGGAAGTTTTGCAAGCCGAGTGATTTGCTGGCAAAATATTAAGTCAGCGAGCCGAGCATAGAACTCTGAAGTTATCTCTCGCTCTCTCTCTCTTATGCGCACACTCACACACACACACACACACACACACACACACACACACACACACACACGAGCAAAAAGATGGCGACGAAGAAAAAGTGGTAGTGAGAGAAAGGAGTAGGAGAGGATATAAGAAGAAAAACGAGGAACAGAAGAAGATGGAAACAATAACCAGAACAAAATGAGCAAAATAGAAAAAATAAAAACAAGAAAAGAAGAAGAAAAGGATGACGAAGAAAACGAAGGAGTAGGAGAAAGGATATATGGAGAAAACGAGAAATAGAAAGAGGAAGAAGATGGAAACAAAGAACAGATTAAAAGAACAGATACACGATGCAGCACACCACCAGAAGTAGATAGGAGGCAAGTTTCCCTTTCAAAGACTGCTCCTAAGAACGCCTCTCTCTCACTCACTCCTCCTCTCTGCCTCATCGCCGCCTTTGCTCCGTGTCCGCCTTCCCACATCTCGCCGCAACTTAGGAAAACTTGCCGAATAACACGCGGCAACAAGTTGATATCACCGCGGCAGTAGACAAGACAGCCCGTGACAGCTCGCGGTGCGGCTCGAGGCAATAAGACGGGACCAAACACAATTGAAGATCCCCAGCGTCGTAACTTTGGACTGTTATAAGTAAGGCAATGAAGGAAGTCCCGGCAACTCAGGAAGTGAAATCCTAGCATCTTGCGGCACCAGATTTTTGTTTTATCAAGAGGTGGGTTTTTAAAAGATAGGTAATGGCTATAGATGGTTTGTTCGCCTTACTGTCTGAGTTAAGTAATTCTAATCATCAAAACAATAACAGGAATCAAACAGACGACCTAAAGTTTGCTTGGTATTGTATTTGTTACAACAACAAAAACAACAACAACAACAACAACGTATTTACATGATATTCGTTCTCTTTATTTTGCACACTGTCTTCTTTACAGGAGCAGCATGTTGCAAATATATGTTTTTTTTATTTTCTATGTTAAGCTCTTGGTGAGTCTCTTTCATCGTAAAAAGTCGAAATAAAAGACAAACGCAACATAAGAATACACTCTCAAAGGCGGATTCCAGTCATAATTTTATCCATTTCTTCTCTTTTTGCCGCGCGTCATGAAAGAAATATGATCTCGGCTTGGCATTCGTAACTACGTACCTAAAACGTCTTAAATGCATTCTATAGTCTCGGCATTCTTCAGGCATTGTGTTTCCGAGGGCCGGGAATGGATAGCCTCGCCAACCTCGCCGCAGATAATTGCATTAGGGAAGGATCGTCTTCCTCGGTTTCTTTCTCTTAAAGGAAAACCATCTTGTGCGGAGCGTTGAGCAGATATTGTCTGTTCTTTTTTTTTTAATAAATACTTGTGTTTTTTTTATGTAGACATGCATATATATATATATATATATATATATATATATATATATATATATATATATATATATATATCTATATATATATATATATATATATATATATATATATATATATATATATATATATATATATATATATATATATATATATATATATATATATATATATATATATATATATATATATATATATATATATATATATATATATATATATATATATATATATATATATATATATATATATATATATATATATATATATATATATATATATATATATATATATATTTTATACAGCTAAGGAGACAGTTCCAGGGCGTAAAGAAAAAAAAAAAGCCCGCTACTTACTGCTCCTGAACAGAGGTCAAAGGAGTGTTCAAAGAGTTCAAGTCGTAGGCAGGAGGAAATGTAGATGAATGAAGATTATTCCAGAGTTTACCAGCGTGAGGGATGAAAGAGTGAAGATGCTGGTTGACTCTTGCATAAGGGGTTTGGACAGTATGGGGATGAGCATGAGTTGAAAGTCGTGTGCAGCGGGGCCGCGGGAGGGGGGAGGCATGCAGTTAGCAAGTTCAGAAGAGCAGTCAGCGTGGAAATATCGATAGAAGATAGAAAGAGAGGCAACATGGCGGCGGAATTTAAGAGGTAGAAGACTATCAGTATGAGGAGGAGAGCTGATTTTTTGAACAAGCAGCGCCCGGTAACTATAACAGCGTCTGCTGGCCACCTCGCCCTCCTCCCTTTATCTGTTGTCCCATCATTTGGTTACTGTAGTCTGTTCAGCCCACCTGATGAAAATATTTTCCCTGATCCTTGTAGTTTAGATTCAAATGAAGAACGTATTTACACTACAAGAAAGTCTTATTCATCAATCCGTGGAAGATAAATGTTATAGAAAATATAGCCAATTGTTTGTGAGTGTCGGTACTGACAGAGCTTAGGGTATCGCCCGTTACGTAGGTTAGGTTTCGTTAGTTTAATTTTTTTCGGCACGCGGTGTGGGGCGGCGGAAATACGAAACGCAAGATGGGGCAGGGTGGTGGCGGGGGTGACCAATTACGCGGGCCGGTGTTGCGAGAAATACCTCCTCGCAGAAATAAGCCGCTTTGCTATCCACCACGCATGCTCACTGAATGAATACAGAGCATTAAAACATTAAATTGCCTGGTTTTGTTCTAGTTTGTCCACTTGTGATCTTTGTGAGCGGTGAGTGAAATATAGTAACACTGTAACAGTAAGCTAGTTGAGTCTTTCTCTGCGAGCTATTTGCAGCGGCGGGCGGCGGCGTGTGCACAACAGTAATTGAAAAGTCAATCATTTAGTGATTTAATGATTTGCGACAGAAACAGCTAACAGATTACTTCATAACACAGAGAAAACTCCAAAACAAAACAAAACAACAAGAACAGCAACAAAAATAAAACATCCGTCTGCCAGAGCGAGATAGGCGAACTTGTAAAATTTTACCCATACGCGTAAAAATACGGCCCCTCCGTAGGCATCCTCTGCCAACCTGGCAACCTCAGTGCCTCGCAGAGTGCTGTGCGGCTACACAGACAACGTGCAGACAACATAAATAATAAAAAGAAATATATACCTACCTTTATTGTTTTCGTCAGTATTATTATACGTATTTTTAAGTTTCCGCCGCTTATATCGGACTTTCAGCCTTAACTGACTAAGTTCCCACAATTAGTCCGTTATATCGAGTGATTACTGTATATATATATATATATATATATATATATATATATATATATATATATATATATATATATATATATATATATATATATATATATATATATATATATATATATATATATATATAATTTTGTTTCCTTCCCTTGCATCGCTTCACCTGGCGGGAGGAGGCGCGGCAGCTCCTATTAATCTTGCCTACCCCGGGCGGCGCGGGGCATCAAGGATCATTAGCAGGTCTTATTATGTTTTATTGTTTGCCAAGAAGCGAAGGCAGGGCGGCTGGGCGAAGGAAGAAATGTGTGTGTGTGTGTGTGTGTGTGTGTGTGTGTGTGTGTGTGTGTGTGTGTGTGTGTGTGTGTGTGTGTGTGTGTGTGTGTGTGTGTGTGTGTGTGTGTGTGTGTGTGTGTGTGTGTGTGTGTGTGTGTGTGTGTGTGTGTGTGTGTGTGTGTGTGTGTGTGTGTGTGTGTGTGAGACCTCTTCTTTGGCAACGACGCCCTCTACGCCCGTGATGTGATACACTTGACGTTCAAGAGTGTTGAGGCTCTCTCAGACTCCCTTGAGCGAGCACTTGGTACCCTGAGTTTTTTTTTAGAATAGGCGAGGGGAGGAGGAGTAATGGGAGCAATGGGAGGAGTAATGGGAGAAGACATCTAGCTCATAATATAACCAGGCAGCTTAGAAGTAATTATAGGGGAGTAACAGAGGACGGGCTAAGAATCTTCTTTACTAACAGCAGGAGCCTCAGAAAGAAGATAGACTTACTAAGGGGTGAAGCTTGTTCAGAAAATTTTGACATAATAGCGATCACTGAGACATGGATAGACACTGCCAAAAGAAATTTTAGATCAGAATTTGAAATAACGGGTTACCAGATGTTTCACAAAGACAGAAGGGAGGTGGAGTTGCGCTATATGTTAAAGACTCACTTAAATGTTTAGTTAACAATTCAGTCAAAACTAACATGGATTCAGAATCAGTTTGGGTGGACGTTTACAAAGTGAAAGAAAAACTAACTCTAGGAGTTCTGTACAGGCCACCCAACCTTAACAGGCAGGACACGAGTATATTACTACAGGAGACTGGCAGGGAGAGTAAGAGTAGAAATGTCTGCGTAATGGGGGACCTTAATTATAGGAATATAGACTGGGAAGACCTAGTGGGTGACCTGGAAGCCGAGGATTATCTTGAAGTTATACAAGATAATTTCCTTAAGCAGGTAGTTATTGAGCCTACCAGAGGAGATAACATATTAGACTTAGTCCTAACCAATAATGGGAACTTGCTACGTGAGTCGGAGGTGGGTGATGAGTTAGGAAATAGGGACCACAGAACGGTTCGTTTTATCTTAGACTGGGGGGTAGCCCGCGAACCAAACCCAGTGTTAGTGCCAGATTTTAGAAGAGCAAATTACGAGGGGCTTCGAAGACATCACGAAGGGGTAAACTGGGATAATTTAGGGATTCATGAGGGCCAGAACTGCGGACTGGAGAGCCAGGAGAACCAGGAAGAAATGTCTTACAATAATTTAGTTAGAGTAATAGAAAAGGGGCAAAGACAGCATATACCACAGCGAACACTTAAAAAAGAAAACAATGACCCTAAGTGGATGACTCGTGGACTAAAACACGAGATAGGGTTAAAGAAGGGAATTTATCAGAAAATAAACAATGGTGAAACACATCTCAGGGGCCGGTACGTCAAACTATCTAGATTAGTTAAGAAAAACACCAGGATAGCAAAAAGGAACTATGAGATCAGAGTAGCAAATGAGGCGAAAAGTAATCATAAGGGCTTCTTTCAGATGTATAGAACAAAAACACGGGAGAAAATTGGACCGCTGAAAACAAACACAGGGGAGCTAGTAGAAAATTACGAAAATATGAGCACATTGTTGAACGACTACTTCCTTTCAGTATTCACACAGGAGGATCGAACGACTATACCGGAAAGGGTTCAGGTGTACGAGGGCGGGTATGGCGATAAATTGAGGGATATAATCATTACCAGGCAAGTAGTTCAGGATGAGATAGATAAGCTTAAGAAGAACAAGTCGCCAGGTCCAGACGGGATATTTCCGAGGGTATTAAAGGAATTAGGTGATGTACTCAGTGACCCACTAACCGACATCTTTAAGATTTCGGTAAATACTGGCTATGTGCCGAACCTATGGAAAGTAGCTAATGTGACGCCGATTTTCAAAAATGGGGACAGGTCAGTTGCTTCAAACTATCGCCCAATTAGCTTAACATCCGTTATAGGCAAGATGTTGGAGTCCATAATAGCCAGAAACATTCGGGAGCATCTAGAGAAACATAGCTTAATTCACGACTCGCAGCATGGGTTCACGAAAGGTAGGTCATGCCTCACCAATCTCTTGTCCTTCTACAATAAAGTATTTGAGGCGGTAGACAGAGATGAACATTATGATGTAATCTATCTTGATTTTAGTAAAGCGTTTGACAAAGTTCCTCACCAACGATTGTTGCTTAAATTACAGGCTCACGGAGTAGAGGGTAAAGTTTTGAACTGGGTCAAGGCGTGGCTCACCAATAGGAAGCAAAGAGTGCAAATCAATGGTAAAAGATCTGACTGGGGATGTGTTGCGAGTGGGGTCCCACAAGGTTCGGTATTAGGTTCACTTTTGTTTATTATTTATATCAATGACTTAGATACAGGAATTAGTAGTGATGTCAGTAAGTTTGCAGGTGATACCAAGATCGGTAGAGTAATTGAGTCGGATCAGGACGCTAGTATTCTCCAGGGTGAACTGAACAGATTGTATGACTGGGCGGATAAATGGCAGATGCAGTTCAATGTAGGGAAGTGCAGTATCCTGAGTGTAAGTAGGAACAACCCCTCACATAACTATTGCTTAAATGACACTCTCATAAGTAGGTCTGAGTGCGAGAGGGATTTAGGGGTCTTAGTGAACTCTGATCTCCGTCCAAGGGCACAGTGCATTCAAGCTAGAAATCGAGAAAATAGGGTACTGGGATTTATTTCAAGGAGCGTAAGCAACAGAAGCGCCGAAGTCTTCCTCAAACTATATTTAGCATTAGTTAGACCTCATCTTGACTATGCGGTTCAGTTCTGGTCACCTTACTATAGAATGGATATCAAAATGTTAGAATCGGTGCAGAGGAGAATAACTAAGATGATTCAGGGGTTGAGAAACTTGCCATACGAGGAAAGACTCAAACAGTTAAACTTGCATTCCCTAGAAAGGCGAAGGGTGCGTGGAGACATGATCGAGGTTTATAAATGGATGAAGGGCTTTAATAACGAAGACATTCATAAGGTTTTGTTGGTAAGAGAACCGGGTAGGACACGAAGTAATGGGTTTAAACTGGATAAATTCAGATTCAACAGGGACATAGGCAAAAATTGGTTAACAAACAGGGTGGTGGATGAGTGGAATAGGCTTAGCAGTCATGTGGTGAGTGCCAATACAATTGTCACATTAAAAAATAGATTAGATAAATTCATGGACAGCGATATACGGTGGGGTTAGATACACGGGAGCTACACGGGAGCTTAAGTTCAGAGGAGCTGCCTCGTACAGGCCTACCGGCCTCTTGCAGACTCCTATGTTCTTATGTTCTTATGTGTGTGTGTGTGTGTGTGTGTGTGTGTGTAACTCACCACGGCCTGATCACGAATTGGGCTCGTAATCGCCAAGAAGTACCCTCCCGACAAGAGCAGGCTCATGCTCATAATAGTCGATCTCTGGGTACTGCCAGGACCTCACACACCACACACCCCATCCCCCTTGCTTAATTAAGGGGGACAGTAACCACTCCTTGTCAGCGGAAAGAATCCGGCCTGAGCGGGACTCGAACCGCCGCCTGTCAGGCTCTGAAGCCTGGCAGCAGAGCGCTCTAACCGATTGAGCTACGGAGCGATGTGTGTGTGTGTGTGTGTGTGTGTGTGTGTGTGTGTGTGTGTGTGTGTGTGTGTGTGTGTGTGTGTGTGTGTGTGTGTGTGTGTGTGTGTGTGTGTGTCACCAAAACAACAAGACCAATGATTCAGAGAAAGAGAGAGAGACACAGAGAGAGAGAGAGAGAGAGAGCGTGCAAACAAAAATCATAGTCAAATCACAACAACGTCATTCCCCAACATATTTATCAACTTAGCAGCATAATTATCAACTTAGGGTAGGCGGTGGCTGAGTGGTTAGCGTGCTGGGCTCTCATTCACCACACCATGGACAGCGTCAGTTCGAATCCCTACGCTACCACCTGGGATTTTCCAGTCACCGCCGAGTGGCCTAAGACTACCCACATACTGTCCAGAAGACCACCCATCAACTCGGACGCTAGAAAAAAAACGTCCAGTGAATGAAGCATGAGTTCTGGGGGGCAGCATGAGCCAAGCATAGCTGGCGCAACTATAAAAAAAAATGCCTGCGACATGACGGGCTCGGGCCGACCATCTGGCCCTGAAGAAAGCCTACAGGCGCTACAGGCGAGGATGTAAAAAAAAAAAAAGAAGACAGAGAAATTCAACCTCACAGCAATTAAGTAACACGAACCATCCTTCCCCAGGAGCTACACACACACACACACACACACACACACACACACACACACACACACACACACACACACACACACTCAGCAGGCAAGTCACTCCATAAGACCCACGCCCCAGCGGCTACCTGTGGTCCCGTTCACGCCTTCCCTCCCCCATTAGCGACGGGGACACCTCGGGCGACCAACGAAACATTATACGCGGCGTCACTCCCCGAGACTAAGAGCCGGTGATGTGTAATGTAGTAAGCGCCGCAAACCACATTACACAAAGAGACGGCAGCCTCCCCGCCACCATTACGGCTTATTACTTATTGATGGCGTCATTACTGTGAAGGCTGCAGTGTGGTGTGGGGGCGGGGGAGGGCGAGGGGCGGGTGGGAATGCCTTGTCGGGTCCTACTGAGAGCATGTTCCTCAAAGGCTTCACTCGCACGGGCCTCTGAAAGGACTGAGTTGCCTTTTTTTTGCGGTAGAGGAAATATTATAAGGTCTCCAAACACGAATAAATAGAAAGGTCGCGAAAATACTGCTCCGGGAAAGATAATAAAAGAAACAAAGAAGAGATTATCAATTTAGTTGCGTAGTTCCCTTGCTGGATATTTCATTTACTTTATTCTTTTTACGGCAAAGGAGATAATTCAAGTGCTAAACACTAAAAAAAGCAGCCCACAAAAGTGCTGTTCCTGTGATATTATTAGATTGATTGATTGATTGGGTTATGTGGTATGATGCTGCAATTGCAATTTGAAATGTTACAAGAGAAAGCCAAAAGGAAACACTAATTTTTGCTTCTGCGTGCCGTGATACTCTCCTGGTGAAAATATTGAAGTTGGAGTTGGGAAGACAGAGAGTGAGGGAGGCGGTGGCTGAGTGGTTAGCGTGCGGGCCTTACATTCACCGCGTGGTGGACGACGCTGCTACCGCCTGGGATTTTTCAGTCACCGCCGAGTGGCCTAATACTACCCACATGCTGTCCTGAAGACTACTCATTAACCCGGACTCTAGAGGAAACCGTCCAAGTGAATCAAGAACGAGCTCCGGGGGGCAGCATGAGCCAAGAGTAGATGGCGCCACTATAAAAAAACAACACTTGCCTGCGCCATTACGGGCAAGGGCCGACCACCAACCAGCCCCCTCAAGAAAGCTTACCGGCGCCATAGGTTGGAACGTAAAAAAAAAGCTATTTAAAGAGGCAGGGATGGAAGCAGGGATAACAGGGTGGGTGGAAAGGGTGAGAGCAGTACAGAGCAGGGGAGGCAGGGTTACAACGTGATAGTAGAAACAGTGGGGACAGGGAGAGAGGCTACAGATGATACCCACCTCCTCTTCCTACTATATACACTTGATTAAAAAAAAGACTATAGACGAGGGAATGAAGGTACTGACTCAGGGCCCATAGTCTCAAACGTTTCAACACCTTAATATAACTAGTAAAAAAGGCTCTGGTATAATTTATAAGGGTTATCATGGGTGGTTTCACGACCCTGGAGATTGATTTGCGAGTTTTCTGTGCAATGAACGGGAAAAACACTAATGAGAACCTGTCTTATCTTCTCCGTGGCCTTCAAAAATAGTAGTATTAAGCGCCCAAAGCTTTTGAGAATACGAGTTCCGGCTTGCTGATGCTGTGAGCAGGGAAGGCCGTTCAGCTAGCCAGCCGATCACAGCGAGATTGGCAAACAACATCACATAGATAAAACCTTATGTATTCCAGCTCTAATTGACTTCTGCGTGCCGTACGATTCACAATAAAAGTCTCACCATTGAAAAAATATTATATGAAGCAATCCATACGCTCCATTTCTCTTCCCCTCGCTATGTAAAAGCAAAAGAGGAGGGAGATTATTACAAACTTTCGTATACCTGGAACAGCGCACACTATACTAGATGATATTGCATGTGATTTGCTTGTTTTTCTTTTCCGCTCTGTTTTCTGATAAGACTTCGACTTGTTTTTTTCCTCGCCGTCACTTTTTAACTCCTGACCATGTTTTAGTTATTAGTCTTGATCCTGTGTTGCAGCGACTATTTCCAGGCACTAAAACAACAACAGATGTTTTTCGATGCTTTCATGGCTGGCATTCTTCTTTCTTTTATCCTTGAATGGAGGATGAGATGATGTGCATACATTTTTGTTTCATATCGATGTAAAATGCCAATAATAAAAAGTACAAACACATACAGACACACGCAAAACTTGGTCATTATTCCTCAGGGTTACTGGAAAAGACTTACAGCATAGTACAACTTTTTTCATCATTAAGATCATGAAAAAGCAAACTGCGGTGAAGAACTATTTTTTTCTTTTAATTTGTCTAACAAAAGCTACCTTTCAACAATATAATTCGTAAGTTATATGTCTACCTTGTATCTATCTGCCTAAGTCTGTGCGTCTCTCTCTCTCTCTCTCTCTCTCTCTCTCTCTCTCTCTCTCTCTCTCTCTCTCTCTCTCTCTCTCTCTCTCTCTCTCTCTCTCTCTCTCTCTCTCTCTCTCTCTCTCTCTCTCTCTCTCTCTCTCTCCAGGTTGGTTCTAGAAATATAAAGAAGGACTATGAAATGTGCGGCGTTAAAATTAAAGCGTTCATTCGGTCTAAGATCTTGGCGTCACAGTCACGTCTAACTTCAAGTTTTCCCAGCCATGCAACGAGTCCGTTAAAAAAGCAAACAGGATGATGGGTTTGATTAAGATAAATTCTTAATTCAAGAATAAAGATGTTATACTACCTTTGTATAATTGTTTCGTCAGACCTCATTTGGAGTATGCCGTGCAGTTTTGGTCTCCCCACCATGCGAAAGACATTGCTAAATTAGAAGGTGTTCAGCGTAAAGCAACCAAAATGATTCCTTCATTACGAAACAAACCCAACGAGGAAAGGCTGTCACATCTTAACCTGTTTTCTCTTGAAAAACACCGCCTAAGAGGAAAACTGATCGAGTTCTTTAAAATTCTTAACGGTCTTACCAACGTTGATCCGACGAAGCTGTTTGTGAAGGATGATTCGACGCGAACGAGAAATGATGGCGCTAAACTCAAATGTAGACAAGTTCATTCAGTTTGCACAAAATTCTTCTTCACTAATGCTGTCGTTCGAGATTGGAACAGATTACCACCATCAGTGGTGTGACTGGATTGACCGCTATCTCCTCCATCTCAATGTTCACTAACCCAGTTTCAACGTCATGGTGGCCGCATAACAACTGTCACTTAGGTTTAGGACAGACCACCTAGTTTGGGCCTTAGGGCCTGTGTGGTCTGGTTTTCTATGTAAACCTCTCTCTCTGTCTGTCTGTCTGTCTGTCTCTCTCTCTCTCTCTCTCTCTCTCTCTCTCTCTCTCTCTCTCTCTCTCTCTCTCTCTCTCTCTCTCTCTCTCTCTCTCTCTCTCTTTACCCCTCTTACTTTTTATTTAATATTTGTCGCCACCTCAAGGGTGGGGACACGAGCTTTTTAGAACCCGTCCAGGTCAAACAGATTTGTCCCTCCGCGGAGGGAATATGGGCCCTTGTCGGGTGACGGCCAATGAAAGGAGCATGCCGACAGACCGAATATATCGCCTGACGTCAGCCGAACCGACCAAGTCGGTCTGTAGACGAGGACTGGCGTGAGGGTCATTGTAGGAACCCTCTACTTCTTTCCGTTTTCTCTCGCTCACCTTCCCATTTTCTCCACTTTTCTCCAGTATACCTTCAAAAACACCACGTTCTCTTTCTACTCGCAGCTAAAATTTTAATATTTCCACACAATTAAAATATACCATCATGTTATTCATTCTATACGGGTCACTACATCTTAATACATTTACACATTTGTACATACACAACACAAACACCATAACAATCACACCATCTACACCGCAACTCAAAACAGTAAATATTGTAAATATTCGTGCTCAGTCATATTTGTACATACACGTCTCCATTGTAAAGCCATGTAGAGTCTCATCAAATAAAGTCACCCGCAGGAGGGCCACACCGAGATGAATTTGGATATTCTTTTCCCTCTCGAACAAGGCGGATTAGCGGACTAAATACTGCAGAGATACAGCAGCCTTTATTTTACTGCCTTTCCGAGGTACTGAAGACTGGAAGGTCTTAACTTCGTAGCGGTGGAGTAAACTTGCCTCGGGCCCACCGTTAAAGCATGTATCAGTCTCATATTTCACACCATACTTCCTCTTCTCCCTCCTCTTCCTGTTACTCCTCTTCCCTACCTCCCTCCCTACCTTCCCTCCCCTTTCCCGTGCACTTCCACTATCACAACAAGTAATTGACGTCGTCTTTCGGCTGCAACCTACACTCTTAATACCTTGCCGCCCTCGCCCTGTGACTGGCACGCGACACACCTGAGCACCTGCC
>NC_066520.1:8598508-8616008 GCF_024679095.1 Eriocheir sinensis
AGGAAAAATTAAACAGAAGAATAGAAGAATGGAATGGGGAGGAAGGAAGGCAAGGAAAGCGAAGCCGAGGAATGGCAGGGGGAGGAAGTGAGACAGGGTTGGTGAGGTAGGATTAAGGAATGAAAGCAGAGGAATGACAGGGGGGCGGAATGGAAGAGGAGAGAAAGGAGGCCAGGGAGGGCGCAGCAGGGGAAAGAAAGAAGGGAGCAAAGGAATGGCAGGGGAAGGAAGGCAGAGACAGGGGTGGCAGGGAAGGTACACAGAGGAATGGCTGGGGGTGGGGAGGGGGTAAGTTGTGGACGGCAAGGGAAGGGAAACAAAGGAACGACAGAGGGCGGAAGTGGGGAGGGTGGGGGGTGCCAGGGGAAGGGAAGGGAAGCAGAGGAATGGCAGGGGTAGGAAGTGTGTAAGGTGTGGACGGCAAGGGAAGGGAAGCTAATAAATGACAGGGGGCGGAAGTGGGGGGTGGGGGGTGCCAGGGGAAGCAGAGGAATGGCAGGGGAATTATAACAAGTCACACATTGTGTGGACGCCGCTTTAGAGGGAAGAAAACCATGTTCTTTAATGGATCTCAAAAACATGCGCGAGAAGATAATTATATGCATCCTTATTTTCACATTACTGTTGCAGATTCACGGCAATATGATGCAGAAGTTTCTGCGGAAGACAATGGTGGCCGCAGTTTTCTTAATATCAAGCGACAGTGTCAGGAAACAGGGGGGAGTGAGGCGCGTGAAGTCGTCAGAGTTCAACAGCAGGTACCACCCAGGGTTACCTAAACCCTGGTGCCACCAAGATCTTGGGTGCCACTAGCTCTAGACTCGGGGGGGTGCAATGTCAACTCCAGGCTACCTAAATCCGCCAATGTAAAACCGAGGTAACGTGTTGAATCGGCGCCCTTATGATAGCACCAGAGCCCCGATGGCCTGCCCCCAACGCAGCATCTACCGCTTCCTTGGCGTGGCCGAGGACGCACCCTTCGCCGAGGTGACGAAGGCCTACCTCAAGGCGGCCCTGCGGCTTCACCCCGACAAAAACCCGGACAATATTATAAGGCTGCCACCAAGCAGTTCCAGGCGCTACAGTCTGCCTTCAGGGTACTGAAGGAGCGGGAGGAGAGGGGCCTGCCGCGGGAGTCGCGCAAGAAGGGGGGCTGCGGGAAGCCAGGGTGTACCAAGTGCTTCAGGAGGAATGCTCAGCGGGCCGAGGACGGGCAGGAGGCCCCTCGGAAAGAAAAGAAGTCGCCGAAGAAAGGGGGCTGCGGGAGGCCAGGATGCACCAAGTGCTTCGGGAAGGAAGGGGGTCAGAGCGAGGCCCCGCCGAGAGAGAGAAAAAAGCAAAAGTAGGAGCCCAAGAAGCACCTCAAGGGGAGCGCGGAGGCAGAATTTGAGTGGGAAAAACGGCGAGCCGACCGAAAGTACTGGAGACATCGCCGCCGCAAGGAGAGGGAGGAGAAGGAGGAGTGTCGCTGGCTGGAGGAGGAGGAGGAGGAGAGGATGGAGCAGGAGAGGGAGTACAGACAGATGCTGTACGAGCAGGAGAGGGAGAGGCGGGAACAGGAACGGATCCGTCAGCAGGAGGAGTGGAAGAGGTATGTTGAACACCGGAACCGCCTGCTGCGACAGCAAGAGGAGGAGGAGAAAAAGAGGCGGGCGAGGGAGAGAGCAGAGGACAGAAAGGAGGCCAAACGGAGACGTGAAGAGCAGAAGTGGGAGCAGTATCTTGAACTGCGAGCCAGCTGGCTGGGAGAAAGGCCGGGGGAGAACATGGCGGAGGTCAGGGCGCAGTATCTCGCGGCCCAAGAGACGGTGAGGCAGGATGCTGAGAGGATCAAGAAACAGGAGGAAAGGATGTTTAGAGAGGCCGGGTTTGACGACTGGCCGCGGGGGCGGTTTTTTAGGCCTATTCTACCGAGGGTGAAACGAGCAAGGGAAGGGGAGCAGCAGTCGGCGCCAGAAGCAAAGAGTGCCAAAACGATGCACTAAGCACCTCACCCACCCTGCCCGGCGCCCTCCCGCAGCGGGGACGCCTCAAACCCGTTATCCGATTATGAAATATGTCCGCCACCGACAAGCAGGGCCGACCATACGGCCCATCAAGATACACTGAGAGGCTGGCCGGACCACCGGAGCAGTCGAGGAAGCCTAACAGCGCTATGGCCTTGAAAAAAAGAAAGTAAAAAAAGTAATAAAAAAACAGCAAAAAAAAAAAAAAAAAGAAAACAAAAAAAAAAGGGTGCATGGTTTTACAACTTAGTTAAGTTTCTGTTCAGTTTAACTTTAATTTAAATAAGGATTTAAGTTTAACGTTGAAAAAGGAGCAAGGATTCCCTTAAAACAGTCGTCCGGCGCTTAAAGAAAATCTTGCAAAATGATGAAAAAAACGTTGCCAACTGCACAAACAATATGACTGTGAGAGTGTGTGTGTGTGTGTGTGTGTGTGTGTGTGTGTGTGTGAGAAGGGGGAAGACCCCAAAAAACGGAAGGGTATGAAAAAAAAAAATAATAATAATGCGAAGGGATGAAAACCCTGGCTTAGTGGTCCGGATTCCATTTAGCTACACCTTGGCTTAATTGCCTGGGTGGGATGCTGACCTTGGCTTAATTGCCTGGGTGGGATGCTGACCCTGGCTTAACTGCCTGGGAGGGATGCTGACCTTGGCTTAGTTGCCTATGTGGGATGCTGACCTTGGCTTTAAGGCCTGGGTGGGATGCGGACCCTGGCTTAACTGCCTGGTGGGATGCTGGCCCTGGCTTAACTGCCTGGGTGGGATGCTGACCCTGGCTTAACTGCCTGATGGGATGCTAACCTTGGCTTAACTACCTGGGTGGGATGCTGACCCTGGCTTGGCCTAGGAGGATGGTGACCCTGGCTTAACTGCCTGGGTGGGATGCTGACCCTGCCTTAACTGCCTGGGTGGGATGCTGACCCTGGCGTATTTGTCTGTGTGGGATGCTGGCCTGGCAGCTGCCTGGGTGGGATGCTGACCTGGCTTATCTGCATGGTTGGGATGCTGACCCTGATTAATTGTCTGGGTGGGATGCTGCCCTTGGCTTTACTGTCTGGGTGGGATGCTGACCCTGGCTTATTTGTCTGGGTGGGATGATGACCCTGGCTTAATTGCCTGGGTAGGATGCTGACCCTGGCTTAACTGCCTGGGTGGGATGCTGACCTTGGCTTAACTGTCTGGATGGGATACTGACCCTGGCTTAACTGCCTGGATGGGATGCTGACCTTGGCTTAATTGCCTGGGTGGGATGCTAGCCCTGACTTAACTGCCTGGGTGGGATGCTGACCCTGGGTTAACTTCCTGGGTGGGATGCTGACCCTAGCTTAACTGCCTGGGTAGGATGCTGACCCTGGCTTAACTGCCTGGTGGGATGCTTACCCTGGCCAAACTGCCTGGGTGGGATGCTGATCCTGGCTTAATTGCCTGAGTGGGATGCTGACCCTGGCTTAACTGCCTGGTGGGATGCTGACCTTGGCTTAATTGCCTGGGTGGGATGCTGACCCTGGCTTAACTACCTGGTGGGATGCTGACCTTGGCTTAATTGCCTGGGTGGGATGCTGACCCTGGCTTAACTGCCTGGGTTAGATGCTGACCCTGGCTTAACTGCCTGGGTGGGATGCTGACCCTGGCTTAACTGCCTGGTGGGATGCTGACCCTGGCCTAACTGCCTGGGTGGGATGCTGACCTTGGCTTAATTGCCTGGGTGGGATGCTGACCCTGGCTTAACTGCCTGGTGGGATGCTGACCTTGGCTTAACTGCCTGGGTGGGGTGCTGACCCTGGCTTAACTACCTGGGAGGGACGCTGACCCTGGGTTATTTGCCTGGGTGGGATGCTGACCCTGGCAGCTAAACCAAGGTCAGCATCCCACCAGGCAGTTGCCAGTCAACATCCCACTGGTCAGCCACTGTTAAGCCTAACAGCGCTATGGCCTTGAAAAAATGAAAGTAAAAGAGTAAGAAAAAAAAAACAGCAAAAAAACACGAAAAAGAAAAAAAAATGTGCAAGGTTTAACAACGTTGGTTTAGTTTCAGTTCAGTTTAACTTTAATTTAAATAAGGATTTAAGTTTAACGTTGAAAAAGGAGCAAGTATTCCCTTAAAACAGTCGTCAGGAGCTTAAAGAAAATCTTGTAAAATGGAGAAAAAAAACGTTTCACAAACAATATGACTGTGAGAGTGTGTGAATGTGTGTGTAAGTGTGTGTGTGTGTGTGTGTCTGTGTGTGTGTGTGTGTGTGTGTGAGACGGGGGAAGACCCCAAAAACGGAAGGGTATGAAAAATAAAAATAATGGGAAGGGATGAAAACCCTGGCTTAGTGGCTTAATTGCCTGGGTGCGATGCTGACCTTGGCTTAATTGCCTGGATGGGATGCTGACCTTGGCTTAATTACCTGGGTGGGATGCTGACCCTGGCTTAATTGCCTGGGAGGGATGCTGACCTTGGCTTAATTGCCTGGGTGTGATGCTGACCCTGGCTTAACTGCCTGAGTGGGATGCTGACCTTGGCTTAATTGCCTGGGTGGGATGCAGACCCTGGCTTAACTGTCTGGGTGGGATGCTGACCTCGGCTTAACTGCCTGGGTGGGATGCTGACAATGGCTTAACTGCCTGGGTGGGATGCCGACCTTGGCTTAACTGCCTGGGTGGGATGCTGACCCTGGCTTAACTGCCTGGGTGGGATGCTGTCCTTGGTTTTATTGCCTGTGTAGGATGCTGACCCTGGCTTAACTGCCTGGGTGGGATGCCGACCTTGGCTTAACTGCCTGGGTGGGATGCTGACCCTGGCTTAACTGCCTGAGTGGGATGCTGACCCTGGCTTAACTGCCTGGTGGGATGCTGACCTTGGCTTAACTGCCTGGGTGGGATGCTGACCCTTGGTTAACTGCCTGGTGGGATGCTGACCTTGGTTTAACTGCCTGGGTGGGATACTGACCCTGGCTTAATTGCCTAGGTGGGATGGTGACCCTGGCTTAACTGCCTGGGTGGGATGCTAACCCTGGCTTAACTGCCTGGGTGGGATGCTGACCCTGGCCTAATTCTCTGAGTGGGATGCTGGCCCTGGCTTAATTGTCAAGGTGGGATGCTGACCCTGGCTTAATTGTCTGGGTGGGATGCTGCACTTGACTTAATTGTCTGGGTGGGATGCTGACCCTGGCTTATTTGTCTGGGTGGGATAATGACCCTGGCTTAATTGCCTGGGTGGGATGCTGACCCTGGCTTATTTGTCTTGGTGGGATGATGACCCTGGTGTAATTGCCTGGGTGGGATGCTGACCCTGGCTTAGCTGCCTGGGTGGGGTGCTCACCTTGGCTTAACTGCCTGGGTGGGATGCTGACCCTGGCTTAACTGCCTGGGTGGGATCCTGACCTTGGCTTAATCGCCTGGGTGGGATGCTGACCTTGGCTTAACTGCCTGGGTGGAAAGCTGACCTTGGCTTAACTGCCTGGGTGGGATGCTGAACCTGGTTTAACTGCCTGGGTGGGATGCTGACACTGGCTTTACTGCCTGGTGGGATGCTGACCTTGGCTTAACTGCCTTGGTCGGATGCTGACCCTGGCTTAGCTGCTGGTGGGATACCGACTTTGGTTTAACTGCCTGGGTTGGATGCTGACCCTGGCTAAATTGCCTGGGTGGGATGGTGACCCTGGCTTAACTGCCTGGGTGGGATGGTGACAATGGCTTAACTACCTGGGTGGGATGCTGACCCTGGCTTAACTGCCTGGTGGGATGCTGACCTTGGCTTAACTGCCTGGGTGGGATGCTGACCCTGGCTTAACTGCCTGGGTGGAATGCTAACCTTGGCTTAACTGCCTGGTGGGATGCTGACCTTGGCTTAATTGCCTGGGTGGGCTGGCAACAATGGTTTAACTGCCTGGGTGGGATGCTGACCCTGGCTTAACTGCCTGGGTGGGATGCTGACCCTGGCCTAATTGTCTGAGTGGGATGCTGACCCTGGCTTAATTGTCTGAGTGGGATGCTGATCCTGGCTTAATTGTCTGGGTGGGATGCTGCACTTGGCTTAATTGTCTGGGCGGGATGCTGACCTTGGTTTAATTGTCTGGGTGGGATGCTGACCTTGCCTTAGTTGTCTGGGTGGGATGCTGTCCCTGACTGAACTGCCTGGGTGGGATGCTGACCCTGGCTTAACTGTCAGTGGGATGCTGACTCTGGCTTAATTGTCAGGGTAGGATGCTGACCTTGGCTTAATTGTCAGAGTGGGATGCTGACCCTGGCTTAGATGTCAGGCTGGGATGTTGACCTTGGCTTAATTGTCTGGGTGGAACGCAGACCTTGGCTTAATTGTCAGGGTGGGATGCTGACCTTGGCTTAATTGTCAGGGTGGGATGCTGACCTTGGCTTAATTGTCAGGGTGGGATGCTGACCTTGGCTTAATTGTCAGGGTGGGATGCTGACCTTGGCTTAATTGTCAGGGTGGGATGCTGACCCTAGCTTAATTATCAGGGTGGGATGCTGACCTTGGCTTAATTGTCAGGGTGGGATGCTGACCTTGGCATAATTTTCAGGGTGGGATGCTGACCCTGGCTTAATTGTCTGGGTGGGATGCAGACCTTGGCTTAGTTTTCTGGGTGGGATGCTGACCTTGGTTTAGTTTTCTGGGTGGGATGCTGACCTTGGCTTAATTGTCAGGGTGGGATGCTGACCTTGGCTTAATTGTCAGGGTGGGATGCTGACCTTGTCTTAATTGTCAGGGTGGGATGCTGACCTTGGCTTAATTATCTGGGTGGGATGCTGACTCATTAATGTAATTCGCCCGTAAACACTTGAACAGCCTTCCTTCATCTGCATTTCCTCATTCCACTGACATATTGTTTAACGAGTGGAATATAAAATCACCTCAGCAACTTACTGATAATGCTGTTGCAGCCTTTTCTGTCTTTTTCGTTGTGGGGGCGATGTGCTACCGGTTTACTTTTCTATTTTGTTTTTTCCTTGTACTGTCTCCTTTGCTGTAAAATAAAAAGCCACCGACACCATTTACCACTACCGCCACAACTGTCAACACCAATTACACTAGCACCATCAACACCAACATCATCATCAAAATTATCAACACAATAACTAACACCACTTAACACAGAGACAAAGAAATTATCGAAAGTGAGGACAAGGGAGGGTTTTGGATGGGCTTGCAGCTCCCTTCGTCCCCGCATATATGTACTTCATCAGGGGTACACACACACACACACACACACACACACACACACACACACACACACACACACACACACACACAACGCGCGTGGACACACTCAAATCCTTGGTATGCATCGTAAACGTGTCTTTGATTTCAAACATTACTAACAAAGTCCAGAGTTTCCCGCCACCGAGGACCTCGCTAGGTAAGAATCGATGAAGTTTAAATATAAAGTTAGTCTCCCTTCTTTATTAATGTTATTTGCTAAATAGAGCTCTTCTACCTGATTAACTAAATATATCTTAAAGAAGTCATATTTTTGATAAGTTATATATTTTTTTCATATTTCCCATTGATTATCGTACCCTTTTTTTTTCATTAATTTTCCATTTGGTGCGCCAAGTTCACCTCGGCGCTAATTGTGTCTGATGTATTATTTTGTCAAACTTTTCTTTGTTACATATATAAATAGATGGATAACTTCATTGACCTCACATCATTACAGTTCTACTAATCAGTGTAACAAAAGCACCGCTGTGGCACATATAAATACCGAAATAAGTTAGAATCCAGTTGAAAAAATAAAATACCGTACGACTGAAAATAAATAAAAAAAGAATACAGAAAAGTTACCTAAAAACTAACAAATTTAAGAACGCAAACATATCTAAAAAACATAAATACCAAACCAGACTGGGGATAAATAAAATATAAAAAAACTCTCAAAAACTAATAAACATGAGAGCGCTACATTAATATCCATACCAGGCTGAAAACAAAATAACAAACCTAAGACTGTTACTATACCTAATGAGCATTAATATCCATACCAGACTGAAAAAAATGATAATCCGAAAGAAAGGTATCTGAAAACTAACATCAATCGATACCAGACTGAAAAAATAATCCACAGTTTCCTAAAACCTGACAAACGAGCACACGAACTCTTCTTATACACGCAATGCCCATGTCCTTCCACTTCGACCCCCGCAGCGCCCTACTCGAGCTGCGGCGCTGTGCCCGTCAGTGACCGCTTCCTGGTGACGGCGGCCTACTGCGTGCTGGACCCCAACAGACCGTGAGTACAGTGCGGAAATGGGGATGACTCACACAGCGCTCTCTCTCTCTCTCTCTCTCTCTCTCTCTCTCTCTCTCTCTCTCTCTCTCTCTCTCTCTCTCTCTCTCTCTCTCTCTCTCTCTCTCTCTCTCTCTCTCTCTCTCTCTCTCTCTCTCTCTCAACATATACATTTCTATCAAGCGACATAAAACCTAGCTATTTTCTCTTATGGTAAAAGGCATTCGTAATGAAATTATTGAGACCAAGGTCAATGTCGTTGATGTAAATGACGAAGAGAACGGGTCCCAGGAGGGACCCCCCAGGGGGACACCACTAGTGACTGGCATCCACTCAGATGTCACTCCATTTATTACAACTCTTTGCTTTCCATTGCTTAGCCAGTGTTTGATCCATTCGTGAAGCTTACCCCCGATGCCTATTTCCTTGATTTTTTGAAGCACTTGTAGTGTGAAACTTTTAATCAAGCTTGTTCTGAGAAAACGTAGATTTTTTTTCCTGGGAAGAAGAAGAAGCAGTGTTTTGTTTACGTGTGTTGTGAGCGCTCGTGGCTCGTAATCTGACGTGTTTTGCACCGTTTCTCGATATGCCACGTAAGTCTGAAACACTCAAGAAGAGCCCTGAAAGGTTAGCAGAGGTTAGAGAGCCCAGGAAGAGGAAGAGAGAGGAACAGAAGACTGCCACAGTGAGAGTCAGGTGAGATGGGCAAGCCACTCCCCCACCCAGCCAGCCACCACCAGCAGTAAATCACCCCTGGGTAGACGAATTGAGGTGTTACATCATTACTGCAGTGAAAAAACATTTGTTGTAAGTACAGAAAATTGCATTATTGATAAATGTGTACTGGAGGAGCGGTTTGAGGCTGTCAGTGTAGCATGCCCAGCTGGCTTAGCCATCATATCATCATATCCATCATAGCATCATATTCAAGGAAGCAGACATTTGATTGCATGTAAAGTGTAAAATATGCCACTATGAAGTGTTCTCCTGCTCTTCGAAGACAGTCAGAGATGGCATTTTTTTTCTGAAAATAATGTCAAACTTGCCAATTCTTTGCAAACAGGTGGTGGATATAATTGGTACTCTATGGCAGCAACCACCATCACCACCAAGTCCATGACAAGGAGTGCTTATTATGACATCCAGAGCTATGTTGGAGATTAAAAAATTTACCCGTGAAAATTATTATAGAGACTTGAGAGACAGCAATGGCAAACGCATAGCCAGGCGCCTGAAATACCATCGGGGCGGGTAAAGAAAGCTTCTGCAGCTGACTATGCTACAGGAAGCTTCTAAATAAATAGGTGGAGTGTGGGGAAGTAGCCTACCTCTTGTAAAACAAAAATCCCACATGAGAAACTTATGTTCCAATGATCCCCAGAGGTAAGGTAAAATATTACCGCTAAAGGCCAGAAACATACCAATCTCATACTTCTAAGATACTACAGCTACAACAACCATTTTCTCAGGGTTAGATGACCACATGACAAAGATGACACCAACCAAATTTTATCCAGATAAGTCTAATACGTTATGATATGTGGGGTAATATGTAAAAGTTCTTTTTAACGCTAATTTCTCAAGAATCTACTTTGGTTTTTTTTTTAATTTAATCACAAATTTATTTCTTTTCCACAGTGCGCAATTTCCCTAACACTTCTTATTCAGCCATTTCCCTAACACTTCCTTGTTCTGAAATTTAAGATTAAGAGTTTCAAGTATTTTTTTTATTTACAAAAAAATGCGTACCCCCTTTTTTTAAAAAAAAAAAGAATATATATATAAAAAAAAATCTAATTCTGGAACAAAGAAGTTATTAAAGCTAAGTAAAGTGGAACTGCCTTTTGTTCCATACTGAGAAGTAGTAGGCTTATACGTTATAATGCGGTTCAATGGAGCGAGACAACACCTTACCCCCGACGCCTATTTCCTTGATTTTATAGAGCAACTTGTAGTGTGGAACTTTATCAAACGGCTTCTGGAAGTCCAAATAAATAATATCAAGTGATTTAGAAACATCATAGACTGCAAAAAGCTCGTTATAGAACGTTAATAGATTCGACAAACAAGATCTGTTGTTACGGAAACCATGTTGTGAGTCCAGGAGGAGCGCTCTGCTACTCCGCGCCATGTACCAGCCACAGTGGCAAGGCAGCGCCCCTCTTATCTACCTCAGAGAGCACCTGGATGACATTATGGCTGCACACAGCTGTCTGTACGCGATGGTTGTGGCCGCCTAAATCAACACCTGATGACGAGGGCCTTCGCCGAGCTCACAGCGGTGCATGGATTGCATAGCCATGTCGACTTCCCGACACATCAGCGTGGAGGCTCCCTGGACCCTGTGCTCACAGACCTGCCAAGTGACTGTGCTGTGCTGCCCACTAGACCGTGTGGACAGCTCCGACCACAACGCCGCTCCCACCACCACCAGCCTGGCCCCAGCGAGTGAAGAGGAACTCCAGCGAGTTATCTGGCTATGGAATCACGCGGACTGGACGGCTGCAAGGCAGGCACTGGCACAGTCCTTAGCGGTAACCCACAGCATGACGTCTCCGCCCTCACCACTGTCCTCAGCGCCGTCAAGCAGCAACACGTCCCCCACCGCACTTACTCAACCAGCCCAAAAGACCAGCCCTGGTTCGGGTACAGGTGCTGTGTTGCAGCCGAAAGGAAACACAAGGCCTGGACACGATACAAAAGACACTCCACACAGGAAAATAAGGCCGTACACAGAAGAGCTAACAAAAATATGACGAGGTTGGCAAAGTGGGCAAAAGCAAGCC
Organism: Eriocheir sinensis; assembly: GCF_024679095.1. NCBI lineage: Eukaryota > Metazoa > Arthropoda > Malacostraca > Decapoda > Varunidae > Eriocheir > Eriocheir sinensis. The sequence continues at coordinate 8,609,536 of NC_066520.1, forward strand.
GGGACGCCGACATGAGGAGAAAGCTGTCCTCTAACCAAACCAACTCGAAAGTGGTGGGGGCTGGTGAAGGAGCAGCAAGGCCTTACCCCCCAGGAGCGTATCTCGCCCCTGAGGAAATCTGACGGAGAACTGGCCATCACCAGCCGGGAAAAGGCTGACCTCCTAGCCTGTCATTTCAGTCAAAAGATGACAACCCAGGACCCAGACAGGCAGCCTTCCACCCTCCCCCAACTCATCGCCTCAAGACTAGAAAGTGTGCTAGTCTCTGAGGACGCTGTCAGGAGACATCCGAGGGGCGTCAACACCAGGAAGGCGCCAGGCCCTGAGAGAGTGAGTCCACATCTATTGAAGCGATGGTCCGATGAGCCCACAAGCCCCCTCGCCCAGATCTTCCGGCGATGCCTGCAGCCCGGGGTGTGGCCTGCACAGTGGAAGGAGGTCAGAGTCACACCTGTACACAAGAAAAAATCTAGGCCAATATCACTCCTCCCAATCATCAACAAAATATTTGAGAGGATCATCGGGGAGCAACTGACATCTATCCTCGAGGAGAACCACCTGCAGTCACCGAAGCAGTTTGGTTTCGGATGGGCCGCTCCACCTCCGACCTCCTCCTCCTCCTCTCAAAGTCTTGGCATGACGCCCTTGATGACGGCCACCCCTCTCTCGCGATTGCCCTGGACATAGCTGGTGCGTTCGACTCCGTGTGGCACCGCGGTCTGACGGCGAAGCTGCAGCAACTAGGCATCACGGGGGACCTGCTGCGCCTGCTCTCTAACTACCTGTCAGGTAGGAGCCTCCGCGTAGCAGTCACAGAGTTATAGACTAGAGGGTTCAACTCCAATCTCTCGCCACGGTGAGAGGTGAAGCTACTGCTCCTGCCTGTAACTCTGTGGTAGGCCGCCATAGGATGACGGATTGGCGACCTTTAAATGATTCCACATGTTTACACTTCACCAATATTAGCTAGCCAGCATTATGATATTTTGGAAAACTGAGCCGATCATCGTGTTGATGAGACATTGCTGCATATCATGATTACAAATTTATTGCACTTAGGTATACCTACAATAGAATAATGAGAAAAAAATATGGTAGTGTATAAACATTTTTGTTCACCGTTTTTGCTTCATTCATGTACTTTTTGTTGTATTAGATTTTCGTTTACAGTTTCAAATTCAGCACATTTTTTTCCGATTCAGATGGTATATGACATGTAGCAATGTTTCAATAATCAGGGGATAAAGAATGGACAAGAAAATAACAAGTCTGTCTGACAGAGGATCGCCGAGGCGCTGGTAATTTGTAGCAGACATAACTATGTGATGTTAAATTTCTCTCTGTCTCGCCATCCGTCACCCTAAGATTGCCGCCAGTTGCTTCTAAATCCAGGCTCAGGGAATCCTCTATGTCTATAACTCTGTGGTAGCAGTCAACCGAAGCACCTCGACCAGCTTCCCGGTGGAGGCCTCCGTTCCACAGGGGTCCGTCCTTGGACCTATCCTGAGGAACATATACTTCAACGACCTCCTGCAAACCTTCCCGGCAGCAAGCGCCTACGCCGACGAGTGCACCCTCTCCAGAACATACAAGAGAGAGGACGTGATAGAGTCCGTCAACAGACAGCTGGCAGACATAATGGCCTGGGGAAAGAGGTGGCAAGTCAGGTTTGCCCCTGATAAAAGCCAGGCCATGGTAATATCACGCTCTCGGGAGGACGCGAGGCAACTCCACGACAGGCTGAGATTCGGGAACGACACCATCCCTCTTCCGGCCAGCGTTGACATCCTAGGCGTGGAGGTGGACTCTCAGCTGCGTTTCGACCATCACCTTGAAAGGGTGGCGCATAAAACCTCCCAGAAGATGACCCTCCTGCGCCGCATGAGGAATCTCCTTGACGCTGAAGGCCTGGACACCCTCTACAAGGCACAAGTCCGTCCAGTGATGGAATATGAACCGCTCACCTGGATGGCCAGTGCCCGCTGCTACCTCAACCTGCTGGACAAGGTGCAGAGGAGGGCAGAACGCCTCATCAGCGGCACCCAGCACCACCGACCGAGCCAGTGGGAGAGGCAGCGACGATTACAAGAACAACAACCACACGAGCGACGGGCAGGAGCAGCCACGAACCAGCTGGACAGCCTGGAGCACCGCCGCAGAGTCGCTGCCCTGACAGTGCTACACAAAGCACAAGTGGGCCAAGTGCACCACCTGACGGACCTGAGGGCTACCTGGAGGAGGCCTGAGCATAGCACGAGAACGGTGCTGAGCAACGCCTCCCTCCTGCAAGTGCCAAAGGCCCGCTCCAGCACCCGCCAACGTGCCTTCTCCATCGCAGCGGTGGTGTGGTGGAATAACCTCGCTGCTGATGTGGACGTGACACAACTGTCCACTCAGCCGATGAAGGTTGCCTCCCGCAGGTGGCTTCTCATACACCCACCGTAAAAGCGTAAATGTAAATGCTAGTAAATAATTCTATACACTTGTAAATAATTGTATAGAATACAAATGTAATCTCGGCAGAGGCTTTCGAATAGCTCCCCACCGGACAGGGGAACTTTAGCTTAGGAAAAATATTGCCATGTACTAATGTACTAAACGTGTTTAGAGAGAGAGAAACAACAACAAAGCAAACCCACAACACCTTAATACCCAGACCCCTACCATCATCACTTTACGGCCACCACCAAAACAGTGACACCACCCTACACCTCCTCCTCCTATTCCTCCTCCTCCTCCTCCTCCTCCTCCTCCTCCTCCTCCTCCTCCTACTACTACTACTACTACTACTACTATTCCACCTTCTCTCCCTACTAGAACCACTCACAACACTCACCACCTGATGCTGCTTGAGGCCCTCGACGGAGAAGGAGGCGTGGGTCGGGGTCTTGGACGGGATGTACTGGTAGAACTGCGAGGAGCCCTTGTACCATTTGAGGGAGTAGAGGCGGGCGTCCTGCAGCACCTGGTAGTCGCACTCGAGGCTGGCGTTGAGGCCGCGACCCACAAACTTCGGCACCACGAACCGCTGTATCTGCACCCACGGGCCCTTGGTGAGGTAGTCCACGTGCTCCAGCTGACCCGTGCAGGCTAGAAGGAGAGAGAGAGAGAGCGTTAGGGAGCGCTGAAGAGCAAGGTAGAGGAGGAGAGAAAGAGGGCGTTAGTGGGTGCTGAAGAAGATGGAAGGGGAGAGAAAGAGGACTTTAGTGGGTGCTGAAGTAGGCAAAAGAGGAGGGGGAAGATAGTAGGGATGTTGAGCTGATATCGATTTAAATGATGCAAAGAATGGTATGTCGAGTAAGAGAAGAAAGAGGCTTTAAAGAAGGAGTGAAGAAGAAGAAGAAAAGAAGAAGAAGAAGAAGAAAGAGAAGGAGGAGGAGGATAAATGAGTGTGTTGAGCTGACTAACGATTAAAAGATGCCACAAAGAATATCAAGTTAAGAATAAGGAAAGGAAAAGAATAAAACGCTGCAGCAGATATAAAGACAAGAGGGGGAGGAGGAGGAGGTGGTGGTGGTGTAAGGCTGTGAGGTGTGGAGATAATGATAGTAATGGTGGCGGTGGTGTTGGCGGCGAGGGGATGGACAGCGAGTGAAAAGCAAGGAAGTGGGGCGTTGTGCCGACTGGGATGGGGACGGAGAGATGGGCGGCGGAAGGGAGAGAGAGAGAGCGAAAGCGAGAGGACGTTGAGTGCATGCTTTGGAGGAAAGGGAAGTGTGCTTAGTGAGGGGTGCAGGCGATGAGTAACTGGTGTATAGACTCTGTGAGGGGAGTTAGTGAGAGGAAGGGAAGAAGAGGCGAGGCGAAACAAAAGGGGTGACGAGTTATGAGCGGGCAAATAGGCAGCGGCAGCAGGGGAGAACCAGGATAATGAATGTATGAAGTACCGGACATGGAAGAGGTAGAGGTGAGGGAGAACAGGAAGGATTGGGAAGGGAGGACGGGAGGGCCAAAGAGGGCAGGGCACAGGAGTATTATTAGACCAACAGACAACCTAACAGCAAGACAGACACACGGGCACCACCTGGACCAAAACGTTCGCATGGGGAGCCAATCAGGCGTCGCTTGCTAATTGCTGTCGCTGATATCCAACTGAAGGGAGTCGATGATTTGTTTAATTTCGCAAATGAAGGCAAGAACGGAGATTGGAAACTATAGGGACGCATCAGTAGTCATTCCTCCCAGGTGGCGGCATTCCTCCCGTGCTTCTGCAGCTGATGAAACGCATTCCACTCTCGGATTACAAAACTGAGTGAACCAAATGAGCGAACACAGGCCGGGAGCGGGAAGGGAAAGGGATGCACGCGTTCACAGCTGTGGTTAGAGGACGTGGACGCAGGTACAGGTGATTGAGGAGATGAGGGGGATAGAGTGTGTGTGTGTAAGTGGGGAGAAACATGAGTGTCTGACAGCATACATAACACCAACACATATTGAAAGGACTGTATACATGAATTTCCAGCGAGAGGCGTGCTCTCCCAGTTTGGGCGGTAGGTAAGTAGACAGATGCGTAGGTTAGTAGAGGTGGTGTACGTGTTTCTGATAGCATATACATAAGACCCCGGCGTGTATAAGGGTGTCTATACATAGAATGGAGAGCGGTGAAGAGCCCGGCATCGGCTTTTTAACGGAGAGGCTGGGATACGAGAAAGAGGAGTATTGAGGAAGGAAGAGGAAGGGAGCCGTGTGGGTGTATAGGTTACGAGGAAGAGGAGAGGAGAGGAGGTTTATGAAAAGGTTTATATATAAGCTTTTGAGAGAGGGAGCCAGAGGAGAAGGCGAGGCGATGGAAGGGGCGGCGAGAGAGGAAATATAAGGAAAGGGTGGGAAGGGTGGAACAAGTGGAGATCGCTTGATACGGTAATTATGAAGGCGCGGCGAAGCGAGGGAGATAAGATGAAGAGATATGGAGAGACGGATGCTGGAGGGGACTGAGGGATGGGAGGATGGGGGGGGATATTGAAGATGAGAGAACGTACACACCTACACACACACCTACTCTCTCTCTCTCTCTCTCCATCTTCGTTCAGTTATAATCACGTATTTTTTGTTGTTTTCTTATCGTTTTTTTCTTTTTTTCTTTCACTTTTTCTCTATCTTTTCTCTTTTTTTCACTTTTTTTTCTTTCATGTCGGAGGGAACTGGGGAAGGGGGGAGGGGTGGATATTGAAGATGAGAGAACACACACACACACACACTCTCTCCACCCCCCCACCAAACCTATACTCTCTCTCTCTCTCTCTCTCTCTCTCTCTCTCTCTCTCTCTCTCTCTCTCTCTCTCTCTCTCTCTCTCTCTCTCTCTCTCTCTCTCTCTCTCTCTCTCTCTCTCTCTCTCTCTCTCTCTCTCTCTCTCTCTCTCTCTCTCATAATTAAGGTCTCAGTTCTGTCAGGCAGCAAAGCCTTGAAAGTTCACCCTCAGAGAAAATAATTAAGATCTGACTCTAAGTTCATCCTCGTGCGTCCCTCGCTTTCATCTCCCGCGTCATCCTTTCCTCTCTTCTCATCTCTCTCCTAACCCAAAAAAATATCCTTCAATGCCTTCGTATGATCATCTCTTTTTGACGTCTCTTATCCCTCGGTCTTTATCTTCCATCCTCTGCTTGACCGTTTCCTTCTTCTTCTTTTTTTCTCTGTTCGGATTTGTTTCTCTGCATTTCCTTACTCTTGATTTTGTCTGTCTGTATGTACATATGTTTGTCTCTTCGTCACCAGGAGTCTGTTTGGTTTGGTTTCGTATTCTGGGTCCTTTCTCAGAGTATTTGTTTTGCGTTTTGTGAAATTCTTGTGTCTATCTAAAAAGAGTATTTATAAGAATGAGAGAAAAACATAAAGCAGACTCATAAACAGATAATAATCAGACAGGTAGATATCAAGACAGACAGACAAACAATACAGCCACGAAGGTAGAGAAGGTTAACAGACAAACAGACAGAAAACAGCAAGTCAGACAGGGAGGCAGCAAAACAGACACAGACACACATGCAGGTGGACAGAAATAGAAAAAAAATATTACAAACAGGAAGACAAAAAAAGGACACACACACACACACACACACACACACACACACACACACACACACACACACACACACACACACACACAGTCCTCCCACACAGCAACGCCCCCCACTCTCCTTCACACGCACAGGAAGTCAAACAGAATGAAAGACAGAGACAAAATTATTTAGAGCAAAAGTGGATCCATGAAGAGAGTCGCTTCCGCCGCTTCTCACGTCACCTCCGCAGGACACGTAATGATCGTGACACACCTGCACCGCCGCCCCGCACAACTGGACCATTGGTTTAGACACTCTTCTCCACCTCTCTCGTCACCTAGATCACATGCCTTCGCTTCACGCCCTCTCGTTGTGAGGCAAAACTGAATCAAAGTGTGTGTGTGTGTGTGTGTGTGTGTGTGTGTGTGTGTGTGTGTGTGTGTGTGTGTGTGTGTGTGTGTGTGTGTGTGTGTGTG
>NC_066520.1:8621008-8651008 GCF_024679095.1 Eriocheir sinensis
CCTTCACCTCACTTGCCTTTCTATTCCTTTCCGTCTCGGCTAATCTAAAGTAAAGGTCAAGTGTTGTTTAGTTGTTTACTTGGTTGTTTTCTTACCTGTTTGCTTAAGTTGGCTCGTTGGCTCTCCGGTTTTGAGGCATCAGAATTAAGGCAGTTCGAATCCCCTCCCGATGCGTTATGTTCTGTTCTGTTCCTTCGCGTCTAAAGAGCAGGAGACAAAGCTTTAGTTCTTTGACAGGTTCGTAGTGTTTATGGCACCCGGAATAAGGCCAGTTCGTATCTCTTCCCGTTGCGTTTTATTCTGTTATGTTCCATCGCGTATCAAGTGCATAAGGCTGAGGTATAGTTTTTAGACCGGGCGGCAGGTGGCGTGTTCGCGAGGTCGCCTTTATAATGTTTAAGGCCAGTTCGAGTCCCTCCACGTCCCCTTCCATCGTGTCCATCCCGCCCTGAGCCATGCGTTACAATTACCTCCGTGTTTCCCATTAGCCGTAACTTTTGCTGCGGTGCCTCAAGTTAACAAAAGCCGGGCTGACTTTAAGGGAGGGAGGGAGGAAGGGAGGGAGGAAGGTAGGGAAGGGAAGGGGGTAAGGTAGAGGCAGAGAACAGGTCCCACCATCACCATCACCAACGCCAGGAAAACCAGATGACGATGAATTTAGAGCATAAAAAAGATAATAGGAAAGAAAGGAAGAGGGGAAACTATCAGTGGAAAACAAGGGAAAAAGAGTAAGGGAAAGGGAAAACAGAGGAGGGAGAGAGATAAAGGAGGGGGAGGATAGAGATAAAGAGTTTCTACGATATATTATAGAAAGGAAAGGAATTGGAAAAGGGAAAGTAAAAAGGGGAAGGGAAAACAAGGGAGTGATAAAGGGAGGGGTGGGGGGAAATGGGGAGAGTTTCTACGATATATTATAGATAGGAAAGGAATGGGAAAAGGGAAAGAGAACAAAGGGAAAGGGAAAACCAGGGAAAACAAGGGAAAACAAGGGAAAGAGAGAGATAAGGGAAGGGGGAAGGGAAGAGAGGGGATAGTTTCTACGAAGTATTATAGCTGTGAAAGGAATGGGAAAAGAGAAAGAGAACAAGAGGAAAGGGAAAACCAGGGAAAACAAGGCAAAACAAGGAAAACAAGGCAAAGCAAGGGATAGAGAGAAAAAGGGAGATAAAGGGAGGGGTGAGGGAAGAGAGGGGATAGTTTCTACGACGTATTATAGATAGGAAAGGAATGGGAAAAGGGAAAGAAAACAGAGGGAAAGGGAAAACCAGGGAAAACAAGGCCAAACAAGGCAAAACAAGGGAGCGAGAGAGAGAAAGATAAATGAAGGGGTGAAGGAAGAGGGCAAGAGTTTCTACGACGTATTATAGCTGTGAAAGGAATGGGAAAAGGGAAAGAGAACATGAGGAAAGGGAAAACAAGGGAAAACAAGGGAAAACAAGGGAGCGAGAGAGAAAGATAAATGAAGGGGTGAGGGAAGAGGGCAAGAGTTTCTACGACGTATTATAGATGGGAAAGGAATTGGAAAAGGGAAAGAAAACAAGAGGAAGGGAAAGCCAGGAAAAACAAGGCAAAACAAGGAAAAGAGAGAGATAAAGGAAAGGGGAAGGGAAGAGAGGGGATAGTTTCTACGACGTATTATAGATGGGAAAGGAATTGGAAAAGGGAAAGAAAACAAGAGGAAGGGAAAGCCAGGAAAAACAAGGCAAAACAAGGAAAAGAGAGAGATAAAGGAAAGGGGAAGGGAAGAGAGGGGATAGTTTCTACTGCGTATTATAGGTAGGAAAGGAATGGGAAAAGGGAAAGAGAACAAAGGGAAAGGGCAAACCAGGGAAAACAAGGGAAAACAAGGGAAAGGAAGAGAGGGGATAGTTTCTACGGCGTATTATAGATGGGAAAAGAATGGGAAAAGGGAAAGAGAACAAAGGGAAAGGGAAAACCAGGAAAACAAGGGGAGAGAGATAAAGTGTGTAGGGAGGGGAGGGGAGGGGGCAAGAGTTTCTACGACGTATTATAGATGCTAGTCAACTTTTCCATTAAAAAGTCGCGGGGGAAACACTCGAACTATGTGAGGAAGTTCTCGTATCCTTAGACATCTTGGGAAAATAATGGAGGAGTATGCCGCTGTGTGTGAGAGAGAGAGAGAGAGAGAGAGAGAGGATTGGCAAGACGCATTGGATGAAGGCCTGGACACACTCGTGGTAGCCCTGGATATTGCTGGAGCCTTTGACAGGGTTTGGCACGCGGGGCTCATTGAGAAGCTTCGCGCTAAAGGTGTCCAGGGTGCCCTACTTATGCTGCTCAAGGATTACCTCCAGGGGAGGACCCTTCAGGTGGTGATCAACGGGCAGTCATCAAGGCCTTCACCAGTGCATGCCTCAGTTCCGCAGGGTTCCGTGCTTGGCCCAATCCTGTGGAACATATATATCGACGATCTCCTCCGGCAGCTATCGGCAGTGTCAGCCTACGCCAATGACTGCACACTCTCCCGCTCCTACTGCCGCCCCGACAGCCAGCGCGCCGTCGAGGAGATCAACAGGCAGCTCAGCCTGGTAGAGCAGTGGGGAGAGGAGTGGCAGGTCACCCTCGCCCCGGAGAAGACGCAGGCCATGGTCATCTCACGGTCCCCAGACGCCTCTCGAGCAGTCTCAGGCCAGCTGCGTCTTGGAGGCAAGAGTCTGCCCCTCCAGGACCACATCAAGGTCCTGGGAGTGACTGTGGACCAAAGCCTGCGCTTCGACCTCCACGTCCGAGCTGTTGCCCGCCTCCCTGCGAGTCTCTGCCCTGCGAAGAGTAGCGGGATCCCTCGACCCACGGGGCATCCTCACTCTCTTCAAGGCACAGATACGTCCGTATCTGGAGTACGGTGCCCTGTGCTGGATGGCGAGTGCTGCCACCCACATGCAGAGGCTCGACGCAGTGCAGCGACGAGCACTGCGTCTGGTGGAGGCCAGCGACCACCTGGAGGAGGAGTCTGCCACTGTGACATCGCTGGAGCACCGCCGTGATGTCTCAGAACTGGTGGTGTGTCACAAAGCCCAGGTGCAGGGGGTTCCCCACCTCAGCAGCTTGAGGCTCCCTCCACGCACTGCTCAGAGGTTCACCCGGACTACACTCTCCGGTGACCAGCTCGTGGAGGTGCCTCGATCACACTCCAGGCAGCACCAGCGCACTTATACAGCCAGGACCACACGCCTGTGGAACATGTTCACGGCAGCCACTCCCCAAGTGGAGAACATGAGCACGCAGCAGGTGAAGCTGGCGTGAGGGACACCCAAGTGCGCTAGTGCTATAAACTATAAATATAAAGTGACAAACTGACATTATTCGATATTGTTTTTACATGTTTTTCTTTATTTTTTTCGTATTTTTGTATTTGTATGCTTGAATGTTTCAACATTCGACAATTCAATTTGTCCCATACACAGGCTCTTAGAATAATTTTACCGAAAAAGTGTAATTTTGAGCCTCCTTTTTCTGTAAAAATTTGTTTAAATAAAAGAGAGAGAGAGAGAGAAAAGAACCTTGAACGGATTTATTCTCTCAGAAACCACAACCTAACCGTATTACCTCCTCTTCTGCGTCTGTGTGTTATGTGGAGGGACGAGGAGGAGGAAGGGGAGGAGGAGCAGGAGAAGGAAATGAAGATAATAGGATGAAAAGGAAAGGGAGAACACCATAAAAGGAATGAAGACGCGAGCGGCCGGGACCAAAAAGAGACAAAAAAAAATAGGAAAAAAGAAAGATTAAAGAAACACAGATTACGATAAGAAAAAAAGTAAATTGAAACGAGATTAGGTTATCAGAGAAACAAAAGATTAACCGGGTAGCCAGGAATATATATAAAAAAAACCCAGCTTAAAAATGAATAAATGAAAATGATATGTAAAAGAGCAGGAAGAAGAAAAAGAAGAAACTGAAATTATTAATTCCTGAGTGTGTGAGAACGAAGAATTAGCAATCAGTTGAGTCTGAGGGGCAAGGAAAATGTATAATCTTCAAGGAAACATTAAAGAGTGAGATAACAGTCAAACAAAACCTGCATGAAGAAAAAAAATAGAAAAAGAAGAATTAGTAAGGCTTCAGGAAATAAAAGAAATAGGAGCCAAAACAGAGATATGAAAAAGTGATGAACTAAAAAGAGGAAGATAAAGAAAAGAAGAAAAAGAAGAAGGATACAACGAGAAATGAAGAAAGCAAAGATTTAGTGAGAAGAATAGAGATAGGAGAGATGTAAAACTGCAAGGAGGGGAAGATAAATGAATAAATATGAAAGGAAAACCAGTACAAGAGAAGAATACGAAAAAGAACAGGTAAAGAGAGGAGGAGGGAAAAAATGAAAAAGAAGAAAAACGATAGAACAGGATAACAGGGACGATGCGGAAGGGAAAACGAAAGAACAGAGAGAAAGAAAGACGTGAGAAAGGAAAAACAAACAAGAGGAAGAGGAGAAGAAGAGAAAAAAGGAAACAAACACGTAAAAGAGAGGAGAAAAGGGTGAGGCATGAGAGGATGAAAGAGAAATGTGACCAAAAAAAAAAAAAACGTGGACAGTTATGAAAAAAATATATATATATGAAACACCCAAAACGAGAGCAGCCTTGTAGGAAATAAAAGTACAAAACAATGTAAAGTGACAATTGAAGAGGAAGAACCAAAAAAGGAGTGAAGAGGGATTGGAGGAGTGGCGGGGGGAGAGGAGGAGTAAAGAATATAAAAAAAAGCAGAAAAGACAAAAAAAAGATTCAAAAAACGCAAAAAAATAAAAAAAAGGTGGACTGATAAAAGTAACGTTATATGCTGTGCAAAAGATGATGAAAGAAAGGATTTACATAGATAGATAGATAGATAGATAGATAGATAGATAGGGAAAGAGGGAGAGAAAGAGGGGATAAAAATTGAAGGGGAAAGCGAAAAAAAAGGAAAAAAAGAGTATATGGAAAATGTGCACAAACGACGTTAACTCAATGAAAAGAATAAAAAAAAGACAAAACAAAAGACAACGAAGTGCGCAGCAAATATGAAACAACTATATAAGATAAAAAAAAAGATCTCTCTCTCTCTCTCTCTCTCTCTCTCTCTCTCTCTCTCTCTCTCTCTCTCTCTCTCTCTCTCTCTCTCTCTCTCTCTCTCTCTCTCTCTCTCTCTTCCCTTTGCCCTGCTTCCTTAACCTCGTCTTTTCCTCTCTCATATACGAAAACAGGATGTCTCAGAGGCAATATTACCCTCAGTGTCCCCTTGCTTATCCTCTCTCGCCTTCTCTTCCTCTTCCTTCTTTTTTCTCTTCTTCTCTCTCTCTCTCTCTCTCTCTCTCTCTCTCTCTCTCTCTCTCTCTCTCTCTCTCTCTCTCTCTCTCTCTCTCTCTCTCTCTCTCTCTCTCTCTCTCTCTCTCTCTCTCTCTCCCCTATTCCCTTTCCTTTAGTTCCTTACATCTTATTTCTACCTATTTCCTGTCCCCTAAATCCTGACTCCCTCCGTCTCATATTCTTCTTTTCCTCGACTTTCTTCCTCTCTTCTGTCAGTTTTCTTCTTTCCTTCTTTGTTCCGCTTCTTTATTCCCAGTGCTTCTCCTTCCCTATTTATCCTCTCCTCTTTCACAAACCTCTCTATTCCCTTTTCTCTCTCTTCCTCCTCGAAACCTTCACTCTCCTCTCTCTCTTTCTCTCCCTCCTACTCTTTGAACCTTCCTCTTCCTCAGTCTTCCCTTCTAAACCTCTCTCCTCCATTCCTCCTTCTCTCCCACCCTCCCTTCTCCCCTCATTTCTCTCCTCCCTCGGGCGGGTCGGTAGCAGGGTTGGGTGGACACAGCAGGTTAAATGTGGTCTTATTGGCTTTTCAGTCCCACAAGCAGCACACATCTCGTACACAGGTTCCTCCTCTTCTCTTCCTCTGATGTTAGGTGGCCTCTCTCTCCTCCCGTCCTCTCTCCTCCTTCTTCCCTCTGTCTCGCTGCTCCCTTCCTCCTCCATCAGTTTAGTCTTCCCTCTCTCTTTCATCCTCTGTTTATATATCAGTACTTATATTCTTGTTTTCTATTTCTGTTCATCCCTTTTTCATCCTTCTCTGTTCTCTCTCCTTCTCTAAGTCTAGCTGTTCCCTTCCTTCTCCATCCGTATCGTCTTCCTTCTCTCTTCCACCCTCTGTTTATTTATCAGAATTTATATTCTTGTTTTCTATTTCTGTTCATCCCTTTTTCATCCTTCTCTGTTCTCTCTCCTTCTCTCTCTAAGTCTCGCTGTTCCCTTCCTCCTACTGCCTATGTTTTTTTCCCCAGCTCTTCCTCTCGCTTATAACATCCACCCATTTATCACTTCTCATATTCTTGGTTTCCCTTTCTATTCATCCATTTTTCATCCTTCTCTGTTCTCTCTCTCTTTCTTTCTCTCTGTCTCGCTGTCCCCTTCCTCCTCCATCCCACATTGTTTTACCTCTCCCTTTCTCCCTTTTACATTCTCTCCTTATTTATCACTACTTATATTCTTGCTTTTCCTTCCTATTTATCCATTTTTCTTCCCTTCCTTATTCTAATCTACCGTCTATCGCTCCTTCTTATCATTCTTCAATTCATGTTTTCCTGTCCATTCCATTTCTACCTCCTATCCATCTCTTCATCCCGCATCTTCCTATCTCCTGTTCTCTTCCCTATCCTCTCTACCTTCTTTCACAATCTTCTTCCTCGTTTTCTTCCATTCCTCTCTTTCTTTTTCTCTCCCTCGATCTATTTCTAACCGGCCTCCTTCTTTCCCCTTTACAAGCTCTAGTTTCGTTTCCTCAGCTGACTCACCGTTTCGTTTGTCTGGTGTGTGTGTGTGTGTGTGTGTGTGTGTGTTCAATGGCCTGCAGTTTAATGCTGTGGGATATTCTGAGTCACTGTCACGAACTGATGCTTGTTTGTTTGTTTGTTTGTCTTTAGTGCTCTGAGGGTTGTGTTTATTCTATGTTTGGAGACTTTATCATTTTTCTCTCGTTTTATTTATAGTTGTATTTTCTACCTGCCTGGAGTGGTCACGCGATGGAATGTCTGAAATGTCTACTTATTATTATTACGAGGCTTGATGTTTTTTTCTATACACTTCAGGTAATATTTCCATTGTCCGTCTATTTAGTTATTCCTCTATATAGTTTTACCTTTATTTAGTTTTCCTTCTATTTAGTTTTCCTTCTATCCAGTTTTCGGTATATTAAGGTTTCCCCCTATTTAGTTTTCTCTATATATATTTATTCTTCTATTTAGTTTTCTGTCTATTCAGTTATCCCTTTCTTTAGTTATCCCTTTATCTAGTTTTTCGTCTATTAAGTAATCCATTTCTTCAGTTATCCCTTTATTTAGCTCAGAAGGCAAGTTATCAATTTCTCCCGCTGTTTACTTCAATTCCTTAAGTGTCAGTGATGTGTCTGTCTGGGAGTTTGACGGACATACAGGACTTGGTTGGTATTCTCAGACGCATTCATCTCATATCAATCTTTCCAAAGGCCAAAAAGGAGATCAACCGGGTCATCATGAGTGTTTTTATAGGTTCATGGTACAGACGAAGGGTCAGAGTACAACCAGGGCTATTAAACTACCACAGGATATGCCCTAAACTCTTACGAAAGCCTTGTTGAATATGTGAGATTGGGCGCCGAAATGTTTAAGAATAGCTATTGGCCCTTGATGCGTCACTAAACTAGGTTCCTGCGTGGCGGACAGGCTGAAGGGCGGAAGTTTAAGTTGAGTTATCATTCAGTAATATGAATGTCTTCCTTCCATGAACATTATTCCCAGTGCAGTAAAAATATGTAATAAGAGTCTCATAATGATCCCAGCTAATCAAAAATGAGCTGGAGATTTTTACTGAGCAGACATCAAACGGAATATCACAATCATAATAGTTCCGTTTTTAATTTAAGATCATTTCGCACTTTTGTTTTCTCATATATATTATACACTTACTATTATTATTGCTATTATTATTGCTATTATTATTATTATTATTATTATTATTATTATTATTATTATTATTATTATTATTATTATTATTATTATTATTATTATTATTATTATTATTATTATTATTATTATTATTATTATTATTATTATTATTATTATTATTATTATTGTTGTTGTTGTTGTTGTTGTTGTTGTTGTTTCCATTATTACTATTATCATTAACGTTATTATCATTATGTGCAAACTCATGGCATCATTAACGGAATGGGGTTTTTTTCTACATAACCCCTGACCTCTTACTGTAACTGCAAAAGAGAAGGAGAGTAAGGGGCGCTGTTATTGATGGTGCACACAACGATGCACCCGGCCCCCCACTGTGCTGGCGCGGGCGGATTGCTTTACAGTGACGACTTTCCTAACTTGCCTTACTCGGGCGGATGGCCACTCAACTCAACCGAAGTTCACACGAGGAAGTTAGGTTTGATCGGCGGCACGTGGGTGATCCTCGGCCACTCACAAACCTTGAAAGCAATCTGACGAATTCAAGGGCGCTGACCTCTCTATTGCCATCCACACGTATGTTAGTGCGTGTTTTCCGAGGCTCCAGAAGGCATAAAACGCGCGATATTGCTTAACTCAACTTCCGTGCTTCTATTCCTGCCTTTAATCTTCCTTTCCACTATTCCTTGCTGTCTCCTCTTTCCCTCCCTTCATGCCTCCCTCCCTTTCTCTACCCCTTCCTTCTTCTATCTTCCCCTTCCTCTTTCCCTCCCTACTCCTACCCTTCCTTTCCTCTACCCCTCCCTTCCTCTGTCCCTCCCTTCTCATCTCTTTCTCTCTCTTTCTTCCCTTCCACCCTCCATCTTTACCTCCCTCCCTGCCCTCCTACACTACATCTTTCCAATAGTTCGCAGCCTTAGTTTCATATTCTCGCCTGACACACCGTTTCGACCCGCCAAATATCTACGTGTCACTACCAAGATCTGACCTCTAGACTATCGTTCACCGCTTCGCCCTAGCTGTAGAGACAATTATGCTTTATTTTTTCCCTCGAGAGGCTCAGGAAGGAATAGACTTGACACCTCCACTTAACCTTACACACAATACCTTTGTAGATTTAAGTGGCATTTAAACCTGAACTGCCAATCGTCACCAACACGGATTAATTGTTACATAGACATAGATTGCAGCATAACGCTTTCGCATGCTTTGGAAGTCAAACTATTTACCCAAGGAAAAGGAGGCGAAGAGGAAGATGTGGAAGTGAAAGATGAAGTGGAAGAGGAGGCGAAGGAGATGAAGAGGGAGAAGAGGATGTGAAAGAGGTGGAGAGAGAAAGGAAGAGGAGGAGATGAAGAGGAAGAGAGAGAAGAGGAAGAAGAGGACCCGAAAGATGAAATGGAAGAGGAGGCGAAGGAGATGAAGAGGGAGAAGAGGACGTAAAAGAGATGGAAAGAGAGAGGAAGAGGAGAAGATGAAGAGGAAAAGAGAAGGCGAAGGAGATGAATAGGGAGAAGAAGAGGACGTGAAAGAGATGGAGAGAAAGAGAGAGGAAGAGGAGAAGATGAAGAGGAAAAGAGAGAAGAGAAGGCGAAGGAGATGACGGTGGTACAGATTATTTTCGTTACATTACAGAAACTCACGGACAGCATCAGCAAGAAGGTTTATCCACGTATTATCAGACTGTGGGGTTATCAAGGTGCTGAAAAGCGCTGGACTCCAAAAACAAATATAAACTTTGAATGAATGGCCACGAGACGGTTTACAGAGCTTCTGGAAGGCACTGGATCCCCAAATAAACGCTCACATCCAAGTTAAGGAATCTTGACCATCTCTTTAAAAAAAACTTTCATTCGTAACTTTTCCTGCAACCTTTTTCTTCCTGCTTCTCCATCTCCTCCTCCTCCTCCTCCGCTTCTGCATTCTCCTCCTCCTCCTCCTCCTCCTCCTCCTCCTCCTCCTGCACCACCACCAACACTCTCACTTTGTTTCCACAGGCTCTCTCCCTCCCTCTCCATCAACACTCTCCCCTCTCCTCCGTCCCTCCCAGCCTGACATACGGTTACTCTCCCTCGCTAACTTGTTTATCTTAACCCCATAACCCAAGGCGCCCTCCTCCTGCCTCTCCTCCCCTTCCCCCGCCGCCCCCACCGCCCATCAATACACCCCCAACAAGGCCATTCCCGCCCCTTCCGAAGCCCCCCTCTCCCTCCTCCTTCCCGTCCTCCACTTCACTGAATCATCCATGCCCTTCCTCCTCCTAGCTCCTCCTTCCCCCAGGCCAAGACTATATACTCCACCAGGAATATTCTCAAGATTGATGTTTGTCCCTGCATCTGATAGTTCTGCCCTTTCGTCTCCTCTTCTTCATCTTCATCTCCATCTCCTTCTCCTTTGCCTCCTCTTCTTCTTCCTCTGCATCTTCTTCGATTTCTCTTCTTCACCCTCTTCATTTTCATCTCCTTCGCTTCTTTTTTCTCTTCTTTTTCATCTCTTTCACATCATCTTTTTCTCCCTCTTCATCTTCATCTTCTTCGCCTCCTCCTCTTCCTCCTCTTCATCTCCTTCGCCTCTTCTCCCTCTCCATCTTTCAAGGCTTTTTCTTCCACTTCCTCTTCATCTCTTTCACGTTCTCTTCTTCCCCGTCTTTATTTTCATCTCCTTCGCTTCCTCTTCCTCCTCATGACCTTTGACTCCTCTTCCTCTTCCTCTTCTGCTCCTTCGCCTCTTCTTTCTCTTCCTCTTTATCTTCATCCTCTTCGCTCCTCTTTTTCCTCTTCATCTTCTTCACGTCCTCTTCTTCTTCGCCTTCGGCTCCTCTTTCTCTTCTTCATCTCCTTCGCCTCCTCTTCCTTCTCCCTCTTCCTCCCTCCTAATCCTTACCACTATCATTCCTTCTCCCCCTTCCTCTTTTTTCCTTCCTCTCCTTTTCCTGACACACCCACACAGTCACCATCTCCCTCTCCTTCTTCCTCTTCACTTCTTCCCACATACTCATTTATGTCGCCACCTTTTTCCTTCTTCCTCTTCCTCCTCCTCTTAGACCCTCTCCTTCTTCCTCTTACTTCCATTTTTGTCCTTCGTTGTCTTCTCCTTCCCTACCGCCTTACCTGGCTCTCTCTCTCTCTCTCTCTCTCTCTCTCTCTCTCTCTCTCTCTCTCTCTCTCTCTCTCTCTCTCTCTCTCTCTCTCTCTCTCTCTCTCTCTCTCTCTCACCATCCTTCTTAATTGCCTTATCCCATCACCCCCCATTTCCGGGTACTGCCCATACACTCTCTCTCTCTCTCTCTCTCTCTCTCTCTCTCTCTCTCTCTCTCTCTCTCTCTCTCTCTCTCTCTCTCTCTCTCTCTCTCTCTCTCTCTCTCTCTCTCTCTCTCTCTCTCCCAAAGCCTCCTCCCCGCTTTATTCCTTAACAAGAGCCACCATAGACCTTTTCTTTTCCCTCCATTTGCTTCACATTCTCTCTCCTTTTTTTTTCTTTTCTCCGCCAGTTCCTTCCTTCCCTCTTCGCCTTTCAGTGACTATCATCTCTGTATTTTCTTGCTCCCCTTCAGCTCAGCCCTTTTCCCTTCCCTGCCATTTACTGATTCCGACCGTCATCCCTTCCCACAAGTCTTCCCTCCCTTCCAGCTATGTCCATCTCTCGTGCATCATCACAGCTTTTCTTTCTCGACTGCGAGTTTAATTTTCCTTTCCAATGGTTTGATGTACTTCTCTCTCTCTCTCTCTCTCTCTCTCTCTCTCTCTCTCTCTCTCTCTCTCTCTCTCTCTCTCTCTCTCTCTCTCTCTCTCTCTCTCTCTCTCTCTCTCTCTCTCTCTCTCTCTCTCTCTCTCTCTCTCTCTCCTTCTTGTGCACCTTCCCCTTCCTTCTTTCTTCATTTTTGTACCCTATCCTGTTTCCTCATAATACCTTCAACGTTCTTTCAAATGACTTTTTTTTTTCCTTTAGTGTAGGTTTTAAGATGTTCAAGACAAAATCCATACAAACTTCATCAGACAATTTCATAACATTTCATCTTCAGAGTCAGCATCGGTTGTCAGTTCCCTTTAAAGCCACTAGTTACTCTTTCCTTTCTTCTTTGTTATTATTTTCTTACGTCAGATTTTCGCTTTTTCTATATAACTCTTTTTTCCTTTCCTATCTATCCGCTATACCTGCTTTCCCTTTCCTTCCAATCGTAAGCTTTACTTCCCTTCCTTTTTCTCCATACCGGCTCACGTATGTGCATTTCATTTCTAGTTCTGCAGTTGTTCCGTCTTTACAACTAATTTGTTACTTTATCTCCCATCCTGTAGATTTGATATCCTTTTTACATCCTTTCTCTCAGCACCCTTCACTGTCACGCTTATCTCCTCCTTCTATCTTTTGTCTTTCCTTCATTTGCCATCCGCTCCTCTTTAAACTCATCTATTCTCTTTTCAATATAATCTTCTGTCTTTCAATAACAACCTACTATCTTCCAAGTTGATTTAATACCCTTAACATCCTCTCTTTCAGCTCCCTTCCCTCCTACATATAAACTATCCTATCTATCTTTCCTCCTCTACCATATTCATCCTCTCCCTCTTTTTAAAACTCACCTATTCTCTCTCAATAACAACATAAAATCTTCTATCTTGTTTCTTCAATACCCTTAACATCCTTTCTTTCAGCATACATATAAACTATCCTATCTGTCTTTTCTCATCTACCATGTTCATTCTCTCCCTCTTTTTAAAACTCACTTATTCTTCTCTCTCTATAACAACATGAAATCTTTTATCTAGTTTCTTTAATACCCTTAACATTCTTTCTTTCAACACCCTTCCCTCCTACATATAAACTATCCTATCCTCTACTATGTTCATCCTCTCCCTCTTTTTAAAACTCACCTATTCTTCTCTCTCAAAAACAACATAAAATCTTCTATCTAGTTTCTTCAATACCCTTAACATTCTTTTTTTCAACACCCTTACCTTCCACGCTAAAACTATCTTACTTGTCTTTCCTTTCTCTGTCACGTATCATCCTCTCCCTCTTCTCAAAACTCATCAATTTTTCTCCTCAGTAACCACCTATTGTTTTTTTTTTTCCACAGACTTGCTGCAATACCATCAACATCCTTTCTTTCAAGACCGTTTCCTAAAATATCCTATCTCTTTCCTTCCTTTGCCATATACCATCCTCTCCCTGTCAAAACTCACCTATTTTTCTCTCTCAATAACTACATAAAATCTTCTCTCTAGTTTCTTCAATACCCTTAACATTCTTTCTTTGAACAGCCTTACCTTCCACGCCAAAACTATCTACCTCGTCTTTCCTTCCTTTGCCATGTACCATCCTCTCCCTCTCAAAACTCACCAATTTTCCTCCTCAGTAACTATCTATTGTTTTTTTTTCCACAGACTTGCTGCAATACCCTCAACATCCTTTCTTTCAAGACCGTTTCCTAAAATAGCCTATCTCTTTCCTTTCTTTGCCATGTACCATCCTCTTCCTTTCAAAACTCACGTATTTTTCTCCCTTCCAATAACAACCATCCCTGTCCTTCCGTCCTTTGTCATGCAGCAGCGTTCTTCTCTCTTCTCATAACTCGTCGGCCATTCTTCTTCACGCATTATAACTTCACCCTCCTCCTCCTCCTCCTCCTCCTCCTCCTCTTCCTTCTCCTCATTCCCCTGACCCTCACCCCTTCCCCTCTCACGCACGCCCCGGCCAGGCTCACGACGCCCCCGACTCGCCGTCCCTCAACATTTATGCGAAGTCACAAATTGGGTCACGACTCTGGACGGATGAATCAGGGTCAAGAGAGAGTCGGAGAGGGAAGCGCGGGTTTTAAGTTTTGCGGACCGAAGTTTCTCCTCATTAAAGCGAGAGAGAGAGAGAGAGAGAGAAAACTAAGGAAACATAATCACTTCTCACACAAATCCCTCAAAATCTTACTCATTCCTTGCTTGTCACTCTTACTTACATCATGGTTCTATTCACTCATTCTTATTCTAAACCCCAAAAGCCGAGGAAAGGAAGAGAGCAACGTGCTTAAGGATCAACGAAAGACTACATGCTTTTCCGTCCGTGTCTTTGTGAATCTTGGAAGACCCGCTAATCTCGCAAGACACATCGACAGCAAGAGGCAATGAATGAGCGAACTGATTGGCGACTTGTCTTCAGGTGTTGATTGGTTTTGCGAGATATCTGGAGGTGAGTTGGCGCGTACGCACGTTGACGCTGTAACTCGAGTTCATTAGGTGTTTCAAGAGATAATTTGTTTAATGAGAAAAGTTACCTGATATCACGTTGGTAATTTTGTCCGAGTTTCTTGTTTGAAAAATTAAGGCTGGAGAGAGAGAGACAGACAAACAGACAGACAGACAGACAGATAGACAGATAGATGGACAGACAGACAGAGAGGCTCACAGGCAAACAGAGCAAAAGTTAACATGCAAATAAGTTACTAATGAGGAAAGGGATGAATATTCAGGTTAAATTCACACCATTCCCGTTCAGGCCATTGCTCTCACTGCTATACACACGCCCCTCACACGCCCTTTTGCCCTGACTGAATCCATGTTCCCTAATTATCTCCTCTTCACAATTCACCCATCCATTTCTCCATTCCTCCCAGCACCAAGGTCGGGATTGTTGGACGCTTCGAACCCTCACATCAACTATTTCCGAAGGCCAAATAGGAGGAGACCAGGATGAGTGTGGTTTTAGGTTCATGGTACAGAAGAAGGGTCAGGCTACCAGAAGGGCTATACAACTACCCCTGGAAATGCCCAAAACTCCTACGAAAGGCGAGTCAAATACGTCTCCTAGGGCGCCGAAATGTTTAAGAATATGATAACTTTTTTTTTTACAGCAGAGGAGACAGTGCAAGGGCGTAAAAAAAGAAATTAATAATGAGAAAAAAGCCCGCTACTTGCTGCTGCTAATACAAGACTTTCCTTTCAAATTTTCCTCCCAACACCTAGATTTTCCTTTAATATTTTCCTCTTCCCACTCACGTATCCTTAACTATCTACCTCCCTTCAGGACTCCGACTCTTCGCACAAATGTCTCGAGTAGATATTTTTTTTCCTTTTTTATTATTTTGCTTTTCTATTTCTGGAGTTAGGCGAGTTTTCAAGAACTTCAGGTGCATTCCTCGTGGATTGTTTCTTTTTGTTTGTTTCCAGGTGGGACAGTAAAAAATAGGCAACATTATTAGTAAGCTTTTTTTTTACTAATACTACTACTGATACAATTGCTCTTATTTCTAGTCTTACTACAACTACTACTACTACTACTACTAATAATAATAATAATACAGCTACTACTACTACTATTATTATCATTACTACTACTACTACTACTACTACCACCACCTCAACTATACTTTTCTTCTTTTTCTTCATATTTTTTTCTTCTTTTCATCTACTTCTCTTCTAACTTTTCTTTTTCTCTTCTTCTTCTTCTTCTTCTTCTTCTTCTTCTTCTTCTTCTTCTTCTTCTTCTTCTTCTTCTTCTTCTTCTCATTCTTCTTCTTCTTCTTCTCCTTTTTATTTTCATTTTTATTTTTCTTCTTCTTCACTTTTTACACAATGTCTTTTAGCTACTTCACACATCAACATCAACCTTTCCCTCACACTCATTCATTACCTCTTATTATGACTCTCCCGCTTCCTCCACTCAACGCGCGCAGTATTAAGAGAGGATCAAAACATACTTCAGAAGTGATTTGCTCCGCCTGATATACTCGGCACATTTTTCTTCCTTACTCGGTCTACCTCCCACCCACCCCGCCTACCCAACTACCAATCTCTCTCTCCCTTCCTCTCTCTCATTCTCTCTCTCTCCCTCATTTTTATCTCCTTCCTTGTCTTCACCTCTTCCTCACTTCGCTTCCTATTTCTCCTCCTGACTTTTCTTTTTCGTCTTTCTCTCTCTCTTTCTCAACACTCTGCATCTGGTTGTTCTTTTCTATTATTTTTCCATTTTTTTCTCTTCCATTTCCTCCTGTTTTTTTGCATCTATTCCTCTTATTCCTCCCCCTCCTCCTCCTCTTCCTATTCCTCCTCCTCCTTCTCCTCCTCCTCTTCCTCCTCCTCCTCCTCTTCGTAATGATCTACACTCACATTATAAGTTCGTGTATCGTTCCCAAGACAAGTTTACTGCATATGAACCACCGCAAAGTGTGTGTGTGCGTGTGTGTGCGTGTCTGTGTGTGTGTGTGTGTGTGTGTGTGTGTGTGTGTGTGTGTGTGTGTGTGTGTGTGTGCGCGCGCGAGAGGGAAAGGTGAAAAGGGAAGGCGATTTACCTGTTTACACCTGAGCCTAATCAACACGGCAGGGGGGGGGGGAGAGAGAGATAGAGAGAGAGAGAGAGAGAGAGAGAGAGAGAGAGAAAAAAAGAGAGTACATGCACGAAAAGAAGTGGAAGACAAACTTAAAGAAATATAATGTGAGGAAAGAAGGAAGAAAGAGAAAAAATAGCGGGGAAGGAAGAGGAGGAATAAAAAGAAGACGGGTGGAGTGTTGTGGAGTGCATTTGAGAGGCGGGCAAGGAGGAGGAGGAGGAGGAGGAGCGACCCTCATCTACATATCCCATCTAAGGTTCTCCAAACCTATTTAAAACTTTATGATAAACGCCTACTCTCCTGTATTGAGAGAGAGAGAGAGAGAGAGAGAGAGAGAGAGAGAAATATAAATAAACCACTTATATTTATATCAAAATTTTCTTCTCTCTCACTTTTTCTTTGGGACACGTGTTAAAGTCACTATAATATCATCACCCTTTCAGTTAACCTCCTCCTCTTCCTCCTCCTCCTCCTCCCCAATAACATTAGGCCCTAACACTGGAAATGAAAGGCAGTGTCCATAGCAGATTGTGTGCGCGTGGGCGGTGGAGGGAACATCTTATAAGAAATGTGTCGCGTCCACTGTTATATATAAGTGACAAAAGGGAAAAGCATTGCCACCTCTCTCTCTCTCTCTCTCTCTCTCTCTCTCTCTCTCTTACCCTCCACGCGGAAAAAAGTAATTCTAATATGAACGAACGCCTGAAAGTAATCGGATGTGTGTGTGTGTGTGTGTGTGTGTGTGTGTGTGTGTGTGAGAGAGAGAGAGAGAGAGAGAGAGAGAGAGAGAGAGCGTGTGAGTATGCGTGTGTGTTCAGAATAAAGTAAATATGTAATCAACAAAACATCACACCGAATCACAATGACAACAATTATAATAACAACAATGATTACAATAAAAACAATACGCATAATGATGATAATAATAATAGAAATGAATGCCATATTGTTACAACCACCACCACCACCACCACCACCAACCATCACCACCAACCACGATTTCAGGGAACAGTTCACGTACATAAAACACACACATAAATATTTTTTTTCGCCAGACAAAACGACACAAAACTCTCGTAGGCGCAAAATAATCATGAAATACGAGCAGAATAAAGCTTGACGGCTCACAATGGGTTTAGGGGAAGGGGAAGGGAAGGGGGTAAAAGGGAAGGGCTAGGCAAGGGAAGGGAAGGGGAGGAAAGGGAAGGGAAGAGAGGGATGACAACTTGGAAGGGGTGCGGGAGATGAGGTAAACGGATGAGAGAAAAGATTGGTGGATGAAAAAGGGGATGACATGAAGAGGAGGAAAGTGAAACGAGGAAGAAGTGGATGGAAGTAATAAGGGTAAAGATGAAAGGACTGAGAAAGATGGATGGAAAAGGAGGAGTAAGAAGAGAGATTGATAGAATATGAAAGAAAAATAGGAAAACGGAGATAGGAAAAGGGGAAAAAAGAACGAGAAAAAGAGGAAAAAAGAGTATGAAGGAAGAATAGGAAATCACGGAGATAGGAAAAGGGGAAAAAAGAACGAGAAAAAGAGGAAAAAATAGTATGAAGGAAGAATAGGAAAACACGGAGATAGGAAAAGGGGAAAAAAGAACGAGAAAAAGAGGAAAAAAGAGTATGAAGGAAGAATAGGAAATCACGGAGATAGGAAAAGGGGAAAAAAGAACGAGAAAAAGAGGAAAAAGAATATGAAGGAAAAATAGGAAAACAGGGAGATAGGAAAAGGGGCAAACAAAGAACGAGAAAAAGAGGAAAAAATAGTATGAAGGAAGAATAGGAAGACAGAGAGATAGGAAAAAGGGCAAAAAAAGAACGAGAAAAAGAGGAAAAAAGAGTAGAAAATGGGGGAAAGTAGATGAGAAGAAAAAATAGGAGGCTGGAAGTGGAGAAAGATTAAAAGGCTCATGAGAAGGGAGAACAGGCAAAGAAAAGGGAAAAAAAGAATGGATAACATACTCAAAGCCTTTATTAATGATACTGTAGAGGAAAAGGAATGCCAGAGGGAGGGAGAGGAAGGGGGAAGAGAGAGGGGGAAGGAGAGGTAGGGGAAGAGAGAGGGAGGGAGGGAGAGGAAGCGGAAGAGAGAGAGGGAGGAAGAGGAAGCGGAAGAGAGAGAGAGGGAAGGAGAGGAAGTGGAAGAGAGGGAGGGAAGGAAAGGAAGGGTATGAGAGACAAAGGGAGAGAGAGAGAGGGAGCCCTTAGTGATGGGGAAGGGATGAGGTGAAGGGACGGTACAGAGAGAGGGAGGAAGAAGAGGAAAAGGAAAAGAGAGGAAATATTGTTGTGAAAGATGGTAGAGGAGGGGAAAGAGAGAGAAAGAGAAAAAGAGAGTCCTAAGTGATGGGGAAGGGATGGGGGGAGGGAGAGAGAGTTGGGGGGGGAGAGGGAGAGGGAGAGAAGGGAAAGAATGTTGTGAAAGGTGGCAGATAGTGGGGTGACATGTTCCAACGAGGGAGAGGGGAGTGAAAAGTGAGGGGAGAAAGGTCGTGTCATGTCCACGGCCATTATCTAGGAAGGGAGAATTAGGTCATGTTTGTTGTCCTCCCCTCTCCCCTCTCCCCTCACTCTCCCTCCTCTCTCTCTCACGCTCTTGTCCCCTCGTATCAATCAACCTCTTCCATAGCTCATCCCCTCCTCTTCCTCACCCCTTTAATGTATCCAACACCATCACTTCCCCCTCTCCCTCTCTTGATCACATATATATCCACACTCTCGTTCCCTCCCCTTCTTCCCTCCCTCCCCTCTCCTCTATTTCCCCTCAATCTCCTCTATACAGCATACACCGCGTCCCTCTTCCCTCGTGTGCCCCCCGCCGTCCCCCTCCCCCCTCCCCCCATGCAATGTACATCCCCCTTCCCATTTTCCATACATTATAACTTTTCCGAAGCTCTCTCGACGCCAAAGGATTTATTGATTGCGTCGATTTTCGCTGAGATAGAGAGAGGGGCAAAACATGTAGTGTGTTTCATGGAATTTTGACGAGAGAGAGAGAGAGAGACTATGAGGGCTAGGGGAGAACGTGAAGGGCGAATGTGAGAGGGATACTGGAGGGATGGGGAGAGGAAGGGAGGGGAAGGGGGAGAGAGAGATGGAGGTGGAGGGGGAGAGACAGAGACGGAGGAAAGGAGAGACAGTCTTATTGATTGGTCACTATGTTACCTTGATGGGGGCGAGGACAGGTGCTGTGCGGAGAGTGGAGGAGAAGGAGGAGGAGGAGCAGGATGAGGAGGAGGAGGAACACAAAGGAACACAAAGGGAACACAAAGGAAGAACAAACAACAGCAGACCTGCTGGTCCTTACAAGGCTGTTTGTGACAAGCTACACTAACTATCTAATCAAAGGTGAAAGATGAAGGACAGCAAAGGCGAAGGCTCCTCCCCACCCCTCCAGCCAAAGCTGGCATGAAAGGAAAAAGAACCATGCAGCATGGAAAAACTGCATGGAAATTATGGGGGAAAGAGGAATGAACTACCATTACTGCTACCACTAACCGGGCGATAAAAGCGGACAAGGACACCAGTATTCGAAAGAACTTAACGTTATTACGACAATGAGTAATATCTTAGTTGCTGGTTGGATTAAAAATACTTGTTTAATCTATTCTTGAAGGCCGTAACTGTTGTACTATCAACGACAAAACAGGGTAGAGAGTTCCAAACATTAACAACTAGATTGAAGAAGAAGTGTTTAGCTTCGTGCGACGAGAATCTTTTACCACTTATCTTCAAATTGTGATTTCTTTTTGTTCTATTTGATCGATCAATTGTAAAGTAATCTTGCGCATTAATATCACTGAATCCTTTAAACATTTTAAACACTTCTATTAGATTGCCTCGCATTCTTCGTTTTGATAGGCTGAATAAATTTACTTCTTTAAGCCGTTGTTCATATGATAAATTTCTCAACCTAGGAATCATCTTTGTTACTCTTCGTTGAACCCGTTCCAACTTTTCTGTCTTTTCTGTAATAGGGAAACCAAAACTATACACAGTACTCTAGACGGGGTCGAACCAACGAATTATACAGTTTTAATATTACTTTTTCGGATTTATTATTAAAGACTCGTCCGATGAAGCCAACCAATTTGTTTGCAGTTTTAACTACCTCTGAACAATGCTGACCGGGCTTTAAATCGCTTGATATAGTGATTCCAAGATCCTTTTCTTTACTTACTGCAGAAAGTTGTTGGCCATTCATTACGTACCGGACGCGATTGTTATTTTTTCCGATGTGCAACACTTTACATTTGTCAACGTTAAATTTCATTTGCCATTGATTGGCCCAACGTGCAAGTCGATCTAGATCTGATTGAAAAGTTTCTTCGTCGAGTGTTGCAGTTACTTTACTAGCAATTTTTGTGTCATCAGCAAATTTTGATACTTTGCAAGTGAGCCCATCATCGATATCATTAACATAAATTAAGAAGAGCATGGGGCCAAGCACTGATCCTTGAGGTACGCCGCTTCTGACATCGAGCCTGTTTGATGTAACACCGTTTAGAACTACTCTCTGTTTCCGCTCAGAGAGCCAGTCCACAAGCCATTTGTGAATGTTACCCGAAATACCGTGCGCCAATAGCTTGCTGAGCAATCGTTGGTGGGGGACCTTATCAAATGCCTTTTGAAAATCCAGATATATGATATCTACTGATCTGCTTTCATCGAACACCTCAAAAATATAATGAAAAAAATCATGTAAGTTAGTTAAACAGGAACGTTTACTACGGAATTATTTATTATATTATTTTCTTCGAAGAATTTCACCATATTGTCGTGAATGATAGTCTCCATTAACTTACAAACAATCGATGTCAGACTAATTGGTCGATAGTTTCCTGGATGAGACTTGTCCCCTTTTAGAAAATTGGTGTGACATTTGCAAATTTCCAATCCGACGGAACTTTTTCAGCTGTTAACGATTTATTGAATATGATGGAGAGCGGTTTACAAATTTGATGTCTGATTTCTTTTAAGACCCTATACTATATAGCCTATAGGGTAATTTTGTCTGGACCAGGAGCTTTGGTTACTTTCATCTTTTCAATTGTGCGTAAAATGTTACTTTCTACGATGAGCACGCCACTTAATTTCTTTTCGGTCCTTCTAACCTCCGGCGGTTGAGGTGATAAACAATCTTCGTCGGTAAATACGGATGCGAAAAAGTTATTTAGGATTGTAACCATTTCATTTTCATCGTTCGTGCGGTTACCATTTTCATTAGCAAGCGGTCCGATACCATAAGTGAGCGACTTTTTATTATTTACATAGCTAAAAAAATATTTACGATTAGATTTACTCGTTTCCGCTATATATTCAAGATTTTTCTTGCTTCGTTTTGTTAATTTCTTGGTTTCGCGGCGAATTCTGTCCAACTCTAGTTTGTCAGCCTCACTGGGTTGATATGTATCTACTGTATAAGCGTTTTTTAAGAGATAGGCTATTTTGAATTTCGTTATTCCACCATTTGGGTTTCTTCTTAAAAGCTGAACGTCTGTTACGATAGAGTACGCATATGCTTATGGCATTGTTCAATAGTGCGGTGAAGGCCCCCAAAGATTTATCAATATCTGTTTCCGCCGAGATTTCAGTCCACTCAGAATTTTTTAGAACTGATCGGAGTTTTACGAAATTCGCTCTCTGATAAGCAGACACCTTTTCTTTACTAGGAGTTACTTTATTTTCTTTCATAATGATGCTGAATGTGATTGTTCGGTGATCGCTAAAACTAAAAATTGGACCAACATTTACTTCGTTAACTAGATCAGCTGTCGTTAAAAAGATAAGGTCAAGTATATTATTTTCCTGAGTCGGTCTTGAACGTGTTGATGTAAATCACTTTCTAGTAAATTTGTGTACAGGTCGAGCCCTGTATGACAGTTCAACTGTTCACCCCATCTTTTCACTGGCAAGGAGGAGGAGGAAGAGGAGGAGGAGGAGAAGGAGAACGAAGAGTGAGTAGTGAGTAGAGAGAGGAGAAAGAGAGAAAGATGGTCGACAGGAAACACAGAATGGTAGATCACATTGGGAAATATAAGACAGACAAGATATATATAAATGGGAATACTCGAGCTCTGTCTCTCTCTCTCGCTCTCTCTCGCTCTCTCTCAATCATGTTAATGGTATTCAAACAAGTCATCCTTTCCTCTCTTGGTGTCCAGAGCCGTAGGGCCTTTCTTCCCTCCTCTCCTCCCATTCACACATACACACACACACACACACACACACACACACACACACACACACACACACACACACACACACACACACACACCTCTCATCTACAAAAGTATAGAGAAACAGACATGTACACAAACGCAACGAATAAAAATATATAAACAATACCAAAATACAGCTCGTACATATTTCCTTACACACCAGGCACGGAGCTTAGCGTCGAGGGACACCTGACATTGTTGACGGTGAAGAAGAGAATGGAAATCACGTCCCGACACTCCAGCAAATCATATTCTATTACAGTGTTACCTCTCGCTGCTTCCACCTTGATATAGTGTTCGGTTTGATACAGTGTTAAGACTTGGCTTGCTTGTGAACCGACCAGTGATGTAAACTTAAAGGGGAAGAGAAAGAGACTCAGGTCGATATTCTCGGACGATTCCGCCTCTCATATCAACTATTCCTGAAGGTCGAAAAGAAGGTTGATCGGGTTCTCATGATTTTTTTTTTTTCACCTTCATAATATAGTAGCTTTGTCACACCATCACCAGAGCCATAAAACTACCAAAGGAAATGCTCATAACTCCTAGGAAAGCCTTGTCCTGTGTGAGTATCTAGGCGCCGCAGTGTTTATGAATATAGCCCGTTACTTTTTCGGCCACTCCAAGCTGCAGTAACGTGGGAAATATTTGTTGTTTAATAGTGACGTTTTTTTTTTTTTTTTTTTTTTTCATTCATGTTATTCTTCTTTCTTGCGCCGCTGCATCTGTATTTGGCATTCAAGGTTTTGGCATGAATCAATGGCATATGGATGACGTTTAGCCACCTAGTATAAAAAATCATTATAAATCTTTGTTGGTACCGAACGTGGGTCCCAAATGATTCACTCTATCCTTGCGTCACTTGGTCAACTCGGCCGCTTCTGCCCACGATCCATTTCAAGAATACTAGCATACACACACATAAAAAAGTAAAATAAAGCAAATATATAAAGAAAAAAATATAAACACTCAGTTACCTCAAAAACTGTCCCAAAAATTGTACAACATGTCAAGGATTTTACGAATACACAAACAAAATAAAATACACAAAGCAAAACAGGCAAACAAAAAAAGAATATGGTAGGCATGTTAAACGATCCCGATAAAAACAAACATACAAAATTTATATTCTCAAAGTAATGACGATAAAACAGAACAAGAAAACAAACAAAAAACTAGAAAACAAGTGGAGTCGGGGAGTCAGACAGGCAAGCAGACAGGAAGCCCGCATCAGCAACAGACAGACTACCAAATGTGAGTTAAGTTGATATGCTGGAGGTAACGCAGTAAAAATTGGAGAGAGTAAGCGAAATTGACCTAAAAATGATCGATAGTAAGAGAAAATGAGATAAAGACAGACACAGAAAGACAAACAAGTAGAGAGAAGGAGAAAGAGTGAGACAAAAACAGGAGACGTGTGTGTGTGTGTGTATGTATGTGTGTGTGTGTGTGTGTGTGTGTGTGTGTGTGTGTGTGTGTGTGTGTGTGTGTTTCTTTTATGTCTGTTTGTGGCACGCGATTTGTCTGTGTGTCTGTATTTGTTTTTCTATTTACTAGTGTGTATGCATGTCCATCTCTCTCTCTCTCTCTCTCTCTCTCTCTCTCTCTCTCTCTCTCTCTCTCTCTCTCCACTAACAGTCCACACATACCTCCCCTCACCATCTGTTCTCCCTCTCTTCAAACTAAATTCCTATCTCCCACAGAGCAAACTTACTCTTACCACCAACAAACACACTCTCTCTCTCTCTCTCTCTCTCTCTCTCTCTCTCTCAATGCACCGTAACCTTTTAAATCTCTCTCCGATGGGTTTTCACGGATCTTTTACGCCTTTTTGGATTAGACGGGCTTATTCCGGCTTCATTCGGGCAGTCGGATCTGCTCTAAATTCTTATATACGCAGCTACGCCTTGCTCCATTGCCTTTCCTCCCCTCCCTTGTCTGAATCTCTCCCCTTTCCTCCCCTCCGCCTCTCTGTTTTTACTTTTACCTTCTTTTCTTTTCTTTTTTCTTCTTCTTTATCTTCTTTTTCTTCTTCAGTGTGATCGTGTGTGTGTGTGTGTGTGTGTGTGTCAATAAAGGTGAGTGCATACCTAATATCACCTGTCCCCTTGAAAATGATGTTAATATATTGCTTTTAAGTCTTCGTTGTGCTCTCTTTTCGAAGTTTTAGTCTTTATTCTCTTTTCTTACCGTTTCATTTTTCTTTTTTCTCTCCTTACAATAACTCAATAATAATTAATCTCTCAAACTAAAGCAGTCCCTTCCGTCCTCGAACACGGTAACACAATAACGTCGTCTACACACTCCCATCTTAAAAAAGAAGAAGAAACGAAGCAAAAGAAACGAAGCAGAGCACAAAGGAAATGTCAAGACTTACCACTACGGCTGCCTTAAAGTATTACAATAAAAAAATATATATATACTCTTTGATGTATCCGGCCATTATATCAGATTAATAACTCGGCTGTCTGGGCAATCTCATTATAATGATTTCAAAGTGGCTGGTAAAAGCTTATCAGAAAAAAAACAATCCTCGACTTTCACTAATCCCCCTTTTTCAATTAACATATAGGTAGATGAATAAAATTAGTGTAATTAGTTTAAAACGCTTGTAAATGTATATAAGTCAGACAAACAAAACCTTCACTTGAGATAAATACAAAAGAGGTGCTCCACTTTCGAATCCACATCAATCGCAGGAACAAAATGATTAGTTTAAGTATATAAATGCAAATATAATCCTCAGTGAACCGACCGACCTTTTCTCGACCTATTTTTTTCTGGCGTGAGCTCTCGGCACGACTGGTAATCGGCGGAAGCGTCAAAAGAACCGAAGGAACAAGACAGATGCTCGATGTTAAGTCCGCAGGACGGAGTGGAAACAAATCACGGTCACTTGAGGTTTTTATTTCAAGCGTTCACTTATTGCTTTCTATTTTCAACGGGTAGCCATTGTAGAAGATAGATAGATAGATAGATAGATAGATAGATAGATAGATAGATAGATATAGATAGAGAGAGAGAGAGAGAGAGAGAGAGAGGGATTATGCCGCCCCCCCCCCTCACACACACTAAAAAATAGGGATTCCGATTAACAGAGAAAAGTAGTATCAGAGCGTTAATCCAGCAGAAACTAATGAAATAAATCTGGATGCGAAAGGGAAAAAAGGGAGAATGCAGACAGAGGGAAAACTCGTTAGTGCATCGTTGGTAAAGCATTGGAGTTACGATAGCGAGGAATCTCTCAGACTTTTCGCGTACGTAACGAGGCGCGGCGCTGGGCTCACTGAACGATGCTCCTCTCGCTACAGCGGCGGCCTTGCGAACATAAACACTAACTTCCTGCAAACACACATACTGATTACTTACAAACGACTGATTACTTCATGCTGAAATAGTATTAACTTCACTCACATACACTTATATGCTTATTTGATGCACGCGGGGGCACGGGCACACACACAGACACAGACACACACACACACACACACACACACACACACATCCGCTAACTTCACATCCACATACACAAACACAAACTTCCGACACACACACACACACACACACACACACACACACACACACACACACACACTCCCCCCACACTCCTCACAAACGCAACGCAGCACTCGACGTCTATTGAGACACACGCATACACATACGTACCACTTCACTCCCAAGCCTCCTCGTGCAATAAAAATAACACGGCGGAACTTTAACATCTGTAACCCTTTAGAAGATCAGTGACTCATAATGACCCCTCAACACGCTCAGACCCTTCGTGGAGGGAGCAAGGCCACTTAAAACCATTCCCTCGCCTCCACCACAACAAAAAAAACATAGAAGCTTTTGAAGGAAACTACTTGACTGTCTCGAAATATTTATAGGGTTCACTAATAAGCTCTTCCACAAGGGGGGAGGGGCGAAGGATGGGAATATTGACGCGTGAGAGTCTTCAAGTTGTTAGGAGTTTCAGGAAGCAGAAGATGAAACGGAGCTACAAAGCGCGATCTCGTTGTATGTTTCTAAACAAATCCATTCGGTAGCTTCCAACTTTTCCTCTCTTTGCTCCTTCAACGCCACACCCGAGAACTAGCCTGGAAGTACTTGTGAGAACTGAAAAGGGAGAGCGTGTGTGTGTGTGTGTGTGTGGGATATGTTTCTATATATAGCCGCACGTGTATATGTCTGTGTGTCTTATCTGGTGTATCCGTCAATCATGCCACGTGTATGTCTATCTATCTATCTATTTATCATAAGATCCTCTATCTTTTCTTGTAAACATTTTCCTACAGACTTTACCAACTCTACCATCCCCTTATATGATATCTATAAGCCTTAAAGGGAGTGGACGCTTGAGAAAAATGGTGTTTTGGAGTCACACGGGCGAAACTGAGAAAAAATACCAGTGTACCCTAATTCCTTACACGTTTCCTCCCAAAGTTTCATGATCATACGGACATTATAAATGCTTATAAAAAAATCATATATATAATGATGTGTCGGGAGCGCCCGCTCTCTCGAGACCGATATATTAAATCTCAATAGACGTTGTTTACTCCAGTGTGTTGTTATATTTAGTTTTTCTATCATATATCGCAAAACAACATATTATCGTAATATTCGAAAACACCACAGACCATATCGCCCTCCCTCACTCACAGTGAGGCTTTGGAGCATCCAAGAGGACTCTATAAGGACTTCAAATCCAGGAGGTTCGCCTAACAACGTCACAGGACAAGAACAAGATATGGAGAGTGTCAGTGGTGAAGACTGCGAGGCAGGGAGATTTTAATTTTAAAAAAACCTGGCAACAAAGAGGGAGGTGGCGCCCTTTCGCACCCCACCTGTGTGGGATAATATTCTGCGAGTCCCCAATATATTTAAGTATTAGGGACTCGCAGAAGCGGACCAGATGCAAATCCAATTGAACACAATAAATATCAATAAATAAAGATTGCCAGTAATGCATTATGGCATCTCCATGTCTATATTATATGCCGCAATATGCACAAAAAAACACTTCTCAACATTAAAAGCCATTTTGCACAATACACAAATTATTGCACTTTGGGCGATAATATCGACATAACTGTCCAAGCAATCACAATTTGGAAGATATGTCGGGATAGAGGAATGGCAGGAAAAAAATGTTCCAATGTGCAACATATGGGAAAACGTTTTGCATTTTATTATGTAGATATTTTTCTGGGGTGAAAATTAAAAGAAATACTTTGCAATTTTTTCCAGACAATGCAAAAAGATAAACAAAAAGTTAAACATTTGAACTTTAGCAATTACACTAATAAGTAAAAGCCCGCGGTTATAATGCATTAGTACGAAAAGTAATTTCAATATTATTTGAAAAAATGAATTTCTGTGCAAAAACTATTGAGTCAAAATGGATGAAACTTCCAGGTTATCTTCCTTAAACTTATAGAATGTATGTGTTAATTCACTAGCCAGCTACGGTGAGAATATGTTTTTTAGCGATTACTGTCTTCAAGCTGCATTCGACATTTTCCTCACTACTCTTCATCCTTTCTTAATCTGCTATAACTTTTTTTTCTGTACCTAATTCAGAACACGCACCGCCGTCACTAACTCCCAAATTATTTCTCCACTTAAAGTTACGATAAACACTTCCCTTTACCTCCTCTCTCCCTCTCCTTCCCCATCTCTCTCTCCTAAGCATCTCTCCATTTTCCCCAAACTTCCTCGCTACCTCCTCAACTTTCACGTGTAACTCAGCCTTTTTTTCTCGAGGCTGAAAAAGAAAAGCTTCCGCGGCCGCCGTAATGAGGAGACGCTGCAGTGTCCAAAGGCAGGCCAGCCCGATCACCTTTTTGTGCTCCGAGGCTCATTAGTAGCGGGCTGGGGCGGGATCTAGGCCGGAGGTAGCGAGGGAAGGAGGGAGGGACGAAGAGAGGGAGGGAGAGAGGGATAAGATGCAAGGGTGGGGAGGGGTGGAATGAGAAGCAATGCCAAGGAGCAGGAGAGGAAGGAGAGAGAAGGATAAGGAGGGGTAAGGACGGTAGGGAGGGAGGGAGGGAGGGATAAGAGGTGTACCGGTTCAGGCTCTAGAGCAGTTGTGGTGATGGCGGAAATGAGAAGAAGGAAGAGGAAGAGGAGGAGGAGGAGAGAGAGGGAAAAGGGGGAGAGGAAGATAGTGATACAGGTATGTTAGATCTAGTTTTTACGTAATAGTTATTGGCACTTGGGCATTATAACGTTATCCTTGTATTCGTGGTTGTGGTGGAGATGATGGTGATGATAGTGATGATAGTGGTGGGGGTGGTGGGGGTAGATAAGAGAAATCACGTATGAGTACACTAACAAAGCCGTGAACTTCGTAACTCGCCTACAATTAATCGCTATCCAACTTTCGTCCGGCCAGTGAGGGAGGCCAACAAATTTCCCAGAACAGGAACGCATCATGAATAGATGAATGAATATATGCGCGGATACATAGAAGGAGGAACATCTGACTACAATATGATAATTAACATTCGCCTTGGCAATAAAAATAGTGTATAATTGTGCAGAGTGTGTGTGTGTGTGTGTGTGTGTGTGTGTGTGTGTGGGTGTGGGTGTGGGTGTGGGTGTACGTGTGTGTGTGTGTGTGTGTGTGTGTGTGTGTGTGTGTGCAGTAAAGAAAGAAACAATCAACAGCACATTAAACATCAAACATACGTACACAAAAAAAAATGACGGAGGAGAAAGAAAACTATAATATGTGTGAATGTGAATATAGACAAAAAAAAAAGTTGACAAAGGAGGAGGAGGAAGAGGAGGAGGAGGAGAACAAGGAAACAAAGGTTGACAAAGGAGGAGGAGGAGGAGGAAGACGACGAGGAGGAAAACAAGGAAAAAAAAGTTGACAAAGGAGGAGGAGAAGGAACAGGGCGAGAACAAGGACAAGAACGAAAAGGACAACAAGGAAAAAAAACGAGTAGGGAGAAGTGGAGGGGGAGGAAGAGGAGGAGGAGGACAACAAGGAAAAAAAAACGAGTAGAGAGAAGTGGAGGGGGAGGAAGAGGAGGAGGAGGACAACAAGGAAAAAAAAAACGAGTAGGGATAAGTGGAGGGGAGGAAGAGGAGGAGGAGGACAACAAGGAAAAAAAAAGAGTAGCGAAAAGTGGAGGGGTAGTAATAGGAGGATGAGGACAACAAGGAAAAAAAAAGAGTAGAGAGAAGTGGAGGGGGAGGAAGAGGAGGAGGAGGACAACAAGGAAGAAAAAGAGTAGAGAGAAGTGGAGGGGAGGAAGAGAAGGAGGAGGACAACAAGGAAGAAAAAGAGTAGAGAGAAGTGGAGGGGGAGGAAGAGGAGGAGGAGGACAACAAGGAAAAAAAAGAGTAGAGAGAAGTGGAGGGGGAGGAAGAGGAGGAGGAGGACAACAAGGAAGAAAAAGAGTAGAGAGAAGTGGAGGGGGAGGAAGAGGAGGAGGAGGACAACAAGGAAAAAAAAGTAGAGAGAAATGGAGGGGGAGGAAGAGGAGGAGGAGGACAACAAGGAAAAAAAATAGTAGAGAGAA